>NC_043700.1:94545392-94555798 GCF_006229205.1 Suricata suricatta
AGGGCAGGGAGAGGAAGAGTGAAAATCTTAAGCATGCTCAACATCCAGCATGGAGCCTGTAAGGGGGCTCAATCTTCCAACCATGAGATCATGACCTGACTTGGACATTTAACTGATGTAGCCACCCACAGGCCCCACGACACATTTTTTTAGTTTTTATTATTTTTATTGTCCTCAATTACCAAGGGAGAGTGGGTAGCCTTCTTCCCACTTTTTATTTTAATTATTGTTTTTAAAGATTTTTTAAATTATTTAAATATTTTTACACAGTTTATTATCAAGTTGGTTTCCGTACAACACCCAGTGCTCTTCCCCACAAGTGCCCTCCTCCATCACCACCACCTCTTTTCACCCTCCCCCTTCCCCTTCAACCCTCAGTTCGTTTTCGGTTTTCAACAGTCTCTCAGGTTTTGTGTCCCTCTCTCTCCCCAACTCTCTTTCCCCTCTTCCTCTCCCCCTGGTCCTCCATTAGGTTTCTCCTACTCTCCTGTTAGACCTATGTACAAAATATGGTATCTATCCTTCTCTGTCTAACTTATTTCGCTTAGCATGACTCCCTCTAGGTCCATCCAATTTGCTACAAATGGCCAGATTTCATTTTTTTCTCATTGCAGTGTAGCACTCCATTGTATATATATACCACATCTTCTTGATCCATTCATCAGTTGATGGACATTTAGGCTCTTTCCATGATTTGGCTATTGTTGAAAGTACTGCTATGAACATTGGGGTACCCATGCCCCTATGCATCAGCACTTCTGTATCCCTTGGGTAGATCCCCAGAAGTGCTATTTCTGGGTCATAGGGGAGTTCTACTGATAGGTTTTTGAGGAACCTCCACACTGTTTTCCAGAGCGGCTGCACCAGTTTACATTCCCATCAACAGTGTAGGAGGGTGCCCATTTCTCCACATCCTCACCAGCATCTATAGTCTCTTGATTTGTTCATTTTAGCCACTCTGACTGGCATCAGGTGATATTTCAGTGTCGTTTTGATTTGTATTTCCCTGATGATGAGTGATGCTGAGCATCATTTCATGTGCCTGTAGGCCATATGGATGTCCTCTTTGGAGAAGTGTCTGTTCATATCCTTTGCCCATTTCTTCACTGGATTATTCATTTTTCAGGTATGGAGTTTGGTGAGGTCCTTGTAGATTTTGGATACTAGCCCTTTATCTGATATGCCATTTGCTACAATTTTTTTCCCATTCATTCAGTTGCCTATTAGTTTTTTTTAATGTTTCCTTTGCAGTGCAGAAGCTTTTAATCTTGATGAGGTCCCAATAGTTCATGTTTGTTCTTGATTCCCTTGCCTTTGGGGATGTGTCAAGTAGGAAATTGCTGTGATTGAGGTCATGTAGGCTATTACCTGCTCTCTCTCCTCTAGGATTTTGGTGGTTACCTGTCTCACATTCAGGTCCTTCAGCCATTTTGAGTTTATTTTTGTGAATGATGTAAGAAAGTGGTCTAGTTTCATTCTTCTGCATGTTGCTGTCCAGTTCACCCAGCACCATCTGCTAAAGAGGCTGTCTTTTTTCCATTGAATACTCTTTCCTGTTTTGTCAAAGATTAATTGGCCATACACTTGTGGGTCCTGTTCTGGGCTCTCTCTTCTAATCCATTGGTCCATGTGTTTGTTTTTGTGCCAATACCATACTGTCATGATGATGACAGCCTTGTAGTAAAGGCTAAAGTCTGGGATTGGGATGCCTCCCGTTTTGGTTTTCTTCTTCAATATTACTTTGGCTATTAGGGTTTTTTTGTGGTTCCATACGAATTTTAAGACAATTTGCTTCTAGCTTTGAGAAGAATGCTGGTGCAATTTTGATGGGGATTGCATTGAATGTACAGATTGCTTTGGGTAATAATGACATTTTAACAATATTTATTCTTCCAATCCATGAGCAGGGAATGTTTTTCCATTTCTTTGTGTCTTCTTCAATTTCTTTCATAAGCTTTCTATAGCTTTTAGCCTACAGATCTTTTACATCTTTGGTTAGGTTTATCCCTAGGTATTTTATGGTTTTTTGTACAATTGTGAATGGGATCAGTTTCCTGATTTCACTTTCTTTTGTTTCATTTTACGTGTATAAAAACGCAACTGATTTCTGTACATTGATTTTGTACCCTGCAACTTTGCTGAATTCATGGATCAGTTCTAGAAGTCTTCTAGTGGAGTCTATTGGGTTTTCCATGTAGAGTATCATGTCACCCATGACACATTTTTAAATGATAAAACAAAATATTTTTCCACATTTAATTTTTTGTGTGATTTTGTGGGCACTGAAAGTGCCCATTAAAAAGTACCAATAAAAGCACTCATTTATTGTTGTTATAATTTTTTTAAAGTTTCTGTCACTTTCTGGAAATAAATATTTATTTGCTCCTAAAAGTGATACAAGCTTACATTTTATAAATGCAAACTCATTCTTAGTTCTGTTAATATATAATAAAATGTCCATTTTTAATCATGTGTTACTAATATGTTCATAGTTGCATAATGCCTAAAAGAGAATACATTTTATTCCTCAACATATTAGTTCTAAGTTTATTATTTCCTACTACATTCCTAATAGTAGTAAATAATTAAATGACTAGTTTGCATATGGGAGCATTTACTCTTTTGAAAGTACTTTGGCATTGTTTTGTGAATGTATAAAATCTTGAAATGTGTTTATTATCTTCCCAATTTCTCCCATAAGGACATTAAAGGCTTGGAAAGGTCAAGCTTCTTGCCCAAGTTCTTAATTCTAGTGAAGTATAAAGTCTAGTCCCTAATGCAGGTCTTCTGTCTCCAAGGCCCACACTCTTTACAGAATAGTGGAATGCCTTCTGTGTCCTCCAATAAAAAATTCTACAGTTTGGTGAAATCATATTTTATATTATCTTGCCTATGATAAATTATAAGTAATGGTTGTAACTCAACTAACACAGTTATGCCACTGGTCACAAGAAATCCAAGTTATTTTGAGTGGGTGGATAAAATTTGTTAAAAGTGAGATTTTTTTCTTGTCATACTGTTTTCTAGCTGTTGTTATGGGCTGATAATTTATCAAAATTACATTTTATTTTGGCAAAAATAATCAGCAGTAAATTAAAAATTTGGAGTATGAGACTAGAGCTGTGCATCCTGCACAGCTGACTGAAGACCAAAGGGGCAAGGTCAGTGGAAAACCTGCCTTATTCCCCTCTAACAGAGGCAAACTTACATTTGGATAACTTGTGCAATGATCTTCTAATAACAGGATATTTCTCTGTGGAGCTGATATTTTTTTTGGATAAATGCAACCTACTGGTAAAAATTCTTCTTCACATGCATATTTCCTTTCACTGGAAACTCAGTGACACAATGAAATGCTCCAAGAATTACAAAACAGAATTTTTACATTCTAGATGTTTCAGTATTCCGTGTTGCCTTAAGTGAATCCCAAGACCTTATAGCTTACTTGGTCTTTCAGTACTAGATTCAAATGATTCCGAGATTTTTAAAAACCAGGTGCTAACCTTTCTGGGCCTTTGGAATCCTTCTCAATTATTATTCATCTTCTAAAATTCTTGACTAAGGTATGATGTTCAAATTAAAATTGAAGAAAACAATCATGGCACCCATGACTACACCTTCCTTTCCAGAATTTCCTTCTAGAGGTATTTCAAGGTAAAAATACTTGTATTACACAGCACCTGCTATATAACAAGTGCTGACAAAAATGCTTTACTTATTTTTATTTAATTCCTCCAACAAACCAATGCGGGAGATAGACTACTGCAAAAGATATGGAGGCTCAGAAAGCTAATAACCCACACATTATCTATCACAAAGGTAGTTAATGAAAGAACTGAATCCCAATTCACAACAAAAATAACTCCGAAGTCTGCATACTCCTAAACTTCTACTATATGGTTTCCAGATATTAAATGGAGTTCACTACTACAATGTTTTGGGTATCATCTAAAATAAATTCAATAGCGTGGTTTGATACTTTCTGGTGGTTATTCCCCCGAACTTTGCTTTCCTTTTGAAGCAGGCTTTGCCTTCTTTTGGGGAAGGGAAAGAGAGAGGCCCCTAAATTGAAAATTTTTAATCCCCCGCCCATAAAGGGATCCGCATCTACGTCCACCCATGCCTCCTTCCTGATTGTCTCCTTGGATAACATTTCCCTTTGCCTTGTCACTCAGACCAAGTCATCTGCTATTCTCTGGGCCCTTGAAGGCTTGTACTTGCTTCCACCCTATTGGAGCTTTTTCTTCATGGCTCTCCTGTCATTAAAAACTAGCAAAAGAAAAAACTAAACCCATAAAAATAGATAATATGGATAATAAAATCCTTCATTTTCATATATACTTTTAATTATTGCCTTCTTTTATTTTTTAATTAGCTTCTCCTGTATGAAGAAATATATGTATTTCAGTTTGTTTATCATCCATTCATTCCTACTAATGTTATAATCTTATTCCCTCTACTATTACCAGCTAAAACAATTCTCATTAATGTCTCCAATAACCTCACTATTGCTAACATCAAGGGAAGGATTTGTCTTCTTCTCTACTACAACATTTGATGTTGTCACTTAATATTCCCTTCTTTGAGTTTTATGGTAGTAGTACCCTGTGAATTTCCTACCAGTTATCTTGCTATTTATTCATTCAAAAATACAAAAGAACTCAATATGATAAATTAAATTACAGTAAATGATACACAGAAAGTTTCTTCCCTCATGGTGATTTTAGTGTAATGGTAAATACAGAAAAGACAATTATGTGAGGCCAAAACAATTATACTTGAGTGCTAAATGGAATGAAGTACCAGGTATCATGGGAACACAAAGAGATGCTCCTAATTCAGGCTGTCCCTGGTGGCCATATACATCCCCTGGAGCACACACCTATGTGCCCATTTGTCCACTAGACAGCTTGTTCTACATGCCACAGCCACTTCAAATTCAACATGTCCCAAATGGACTTCAATATAGTCCCTGTCTAAATGAATACTCTTTTTTCATTCCTTGCTTTGATTAGTGGCATAACTGATCTTCTAAATTGGCCAAATATAAAACCTCGTGGTTATTCTTTCCTCCTATCTCTCCCTTATATTCCACATCAATAAACTACCAACTCATTTTGATCCAGCCACTTATATGTGCCATTTCTTTCCATTCCCATGGCTACCACTATTGTTTATGCCACCAGAATCTCTCACTTAGGCAAATTCAGGAATGTCCTAACTACTGTCCCTACCTTTAAGCCAGGAGTTACCAAACTACAGTTTATGGGCAAAATTTAGTCAGCTGTGTATTTGTATATACAAAATTTCATTGGAATAAGTCTATACCCTTCATTTAGTTACTGTAAATGTCAGCTTTCACATGATAACAACAGAGTTGAGCAACTGTGTTATAGACCACATGTCACACAAAACCAAAAAGATTTACTATCTGGCCCTCTACAGAAAAGTTTTGTTGACTCTGATGTAAACTGACTCTCTTTTCCATGCTGCTGCTACAACATTTGTCCAGAAAAGTATATATGATCCTTACACACCTCCCATTTAAAATTAGGAAAGTTCTCTCTATATCTTGCAAACTAGAAGTCTTCTTCTAGTTCATGATAATGATTGATCTGGGTGGTCTAGGATTAATAGGAACTATCCACTGTTGCTTATTCTTAGAAGGGGGATTTCTGTATTAAAGGGTAGCAGTATATAAACTTTATATTTCCAAATGTTTTACCTCTTTTTGTATTCTTACCTAAAATGTATGTGTTGTTCTCTCATCGTCTTCTCAACAGTATATGTGGTCACAATAAAAAAGTTTTGTCCTATCTTGCCAACACTATTGCCACCAGAGTTAAGTAAAGGTGATAAAAATGGGTCATGGAGTCTTTTAAAAGCTTCTAAGAGCTGGTGTTTTATAGTAAAATACTCATAGAATGCTACCTCACACCATACCTGTTCTGTTCTCAAGTTGAGGTCCATTATGATTCCTTCTCCAAGGAGGACATGGCCCTGAAAGCAGTTTGTTTAGACCTGAAACAGCAACACCATTAAGTTAATCTTTTGTTTTATAAACTTTTATTAACTTTTCCCTCTGTTCTATCAGTAAGAGGATAGTAAAAGTAATGTGGAAATAAGACACATAGGCAGCTGAAGTTTTATAAGTTTATTTGTGTCATAGTTTAAGATTTTCTGACCAAATACATATATATTCTAGACCAGTTGAATGTAAGCTTTCACACCAAACTCATTAGTTAGCACAGAATAAAATTTCGAAGTCCCTTTGTAATTAACAAACTCCTGATTTTCAATTCAAATATCTTATTTCATATAATAAATGGTGTACTTCTAAGTCTTTTCTAAAAGCACAATGTGCCTTTTTTTTACTATCCCATGTTTGTAATACCTTTCTTCCTCTTCCTTATGCAGCTAATCCCTTCATATTCTTGAGACCCAGATGTGAGGGTGATCTGGCTGCAACATCTGTCGCCCCACTGATCACCAGGGTTCATTTGGCTGATCTATCTGGCAAGGCGGGTTGTCCCCTTCTGTGTGTCCGTCCCAAAGCTGAAGCTGCACGCTCAACCAAAGAGGATGAACTTCCCTGATAGAGGAGGACCGTTCTTCAGTCCAGGGTATACCAAGGGCATAACAGTTGCTGTGCTCCTCCATCCAGAACCTCCAAACCAGCTTATATTCTTGAGATCTTATTCAGCAGCACTCACCTAACCTTCACTTCTAACCTAGGACAGTACTTTCAGAGTACTATGCATGTGCCTAGCATTTATTTCAAAACATTTTAAGTGTCTGCATAATTCTTTGTAGTACGCTGTGTATTATACACATTATAAATCTCTTGACAATGAAAAGTGGGTCTAGCCACTGTAATTCCAAATACATTATTTATAATAGTCACTCAATTAATATTAATTGAAAGAATAAATGCTATAAAATTACTAGTAAAAAAAACTGAATCTGTTATTATGGGCACTTTCGCATCGTGCTAATGAGGAAGTATTTTTGATGACAAGAGGTTACCAGAGTCAAAGTCATATACTATACTCATTTGTTAATTCATGTGGGAAATACTTAAGTATGTTCTAGACTGAAAACATTCTAGGGATATAAAACTATGCAATATCACATAAAATTACTGTTCTTCATGGAATTTATGACTGGGAAGTAGGTAATCAAAAATTGGGTATAAAATTAGAAATTGAACTGAGTTATATGAAGGAAAAGAACATGGTTTCAGAGGAGTGAATTAAAAAGGAATCTGGCCACCTTGGGGTCAAGGATATTGCTTTAAAGTAGAAACCTTTAAGCTAAGCTCTGAACGACTAGTGTTGGGCACAGGTAGAGGAGATGGAGAGCTTTCTAATATGAATACTGTAGAGAGATAACATGCCATTTTGAGGAACTAAAGAGGACAGTGTGGTTGGAGTAGAGAATAAGCAGAATCATGGTGGCACTACAGCTGGAAAACTAGTTAGAAGACTGTACAAGATATTTTATTTGAGGCATCTGAATAGTTCAGTCAGTTAAGCATTTCCTCATTCATTTATTTAGGCTAATATTAATATTATTGTGATTGTGCTTTTTAAGACTTTATATTTAGAGATACAATTTGAAATATTTGTGGATAAAATAATTTGTTGTTTAAGATTCATTTCAAAAGACTATGAAGGAATGATTGGCCATCACTTGGTAGTAATGAAAGCTATGTGACTGGGAATTCATTGTATAATTTTTTTATTTTGAATATGGTTGAGATTTTCATAGTAAATTATTACAAAACAAGAAGAAGGATGAAATAATTTGGTGTGCCCATTGATAAGCCTACTTTTTGCTCCAGTGTAAAAAACGTGGATTGCAAAGAGCCTGGGTAAATGGGAAGGGTGCCAGCGGAGATGTGGGAGACTTAGTTGATACACAATTAATCAATACACATAATTCCGTGCTCACATTATACCTTAGCACAAGCATTTCACTTTTTTCTGTAGATCAGGATAATGCAGCCATCATACAGAAGGGTTCTGGAATTAAATAAGACTTGGGTTCACATCCTAGCTTTGAAACTTAATAGCTGTGTGGCAGCTGTCTCATGGCAGGAACTGGAGGGTAATCCAGTTATGTGGTTATGTGGTCAAACCAATAAATAACTTTTACCCTAAGAGCCTAGACATAGTATATAACAGGAAACCAGAATTTCCTTTTTAAAAAGAACCAGGTATATCTCATTAAGATGAATAATTTTTAAATGCTATATCCTGAATTTAAATATATATATATATATTTATTTATTACTTAAACTTTTTTTTCTGAAAGATACAGACTTGATGTTTTAAGCTGTCACATAGTTTGGAGAATGTTAGATATTATTAATGACCCTCCACTTCACTTCTTCTCACTATTTCAGAGCCAAGTCAGTACCCTAGGTGATGTTAGTAGCCAAGAATATAACTTACTCTTTAGTTCTTATTGTTATAGCAGCTCATTTTGCATCCCATCTTCTGCCACTGATCCAAGATTTCCTTATTTTTTAAAAAAAGTAAATATCTGGAAAGTACAGGAGAGCAGAAATATTTTTTACTTATAAATTCGGCAAATGGAATATCAGGAAAGCCAAGAAAACAGTCTGTCAGAAATATTTTCTTCTCGATTTCATTGATGACATTTCTGTCAGGTTTTTGGAAAAGTTGTAACATGCAGATGTTAAATGCTTGGTTGAAATTGAAAACTCATGTCCATGTCTTGTGGTCAGGAGCGAATCAAGCAGTCTGTCTACAGCTCTTGCTCTGATTTTTATGAAGCTGACCATACTGAATTTTATATTAAGGTGATTGAGCAATAAATAAGGTCAACATCACCAGTGGTTTGCTGCAGAATAGCTCCCAATACTGCTTTGTGTGGCTTGACAAGAATCAATTTTTAAGGTCTGGTTCAGCTAGAGACTGATGTGGAAAAATAATCCATGGCTCTATAATGGGAAATAAAAATGACAGATAATTATGTCAGACAGATTGCTGAAATCAGACAAGGACACTGTCTTAATACATTTCATAAAGTGGCAAGTACACTGATTGCACACATGAAAACTCCTGAAAAAAGATCTAAAAAAGGAATAAATCACAGAATTCAAGGCCATACGTTAAGCACTGCCATTCTTAATATCGACCTCGTAACTTTAATCAATATGGAGAGCAAAAAGTGCATGCCTCATCGTAGTGCTCTCTAGTCGATGTGAAGGGCTCTAACATTCTGCACGTGTTGAAACTTCACTATTTTTATCTGCTTTGTACATCCTTGGATGGAGAAGTTGATATTCCTTCTTTCCCAAACTCATTCACAATAACAAGTCTATCAAGGGTGATTTTTCTATGATGATTCAGTTATTTTGAGATCTCAGTTTTTTTCTTCTGTTACTGAATATTTGTATCAAGTAAACTCCCACCAGGTCTAATCAGAGACTGGCCATTTCAGCACGCATGCTGAACATCATGCCCACTGCTCCAAATCTCATCCTCACTCTTCAAGCCTCTCTTTTCCCTCAGCACTCAGCAGTCTTTCTTCGGCTCTATTTGCCTCATCAGGCACCAAGGACTTTGTTAAAGAAAGTTTTTCTGAAGTATCAGTAGTTTCTAGAAATTACCATGCATCAGAACACTTGTAAATGTTCTTTTTCAATTTCCCACACAAATATAAAATTTATACGAATGGTGCTACTACTAAGTTCAGTGGTGAAACAAAAGAGAATTATTAATTCTGCCTGTATAGGTCATGAAATTCTTCAGTGAGGGAAAACTGATCTGAATCTTGAAGAGGATGATCATGAGTCTTATAGGGGAAGAAAAAAAGTTGAGAGAGAAAGAAAAAAGTTTCTTGGTTATTTATGTACCAGAACTTCCCACAAAAACTTCACTAACAGGTCTCAATTAATTGTCTTTTGGCATTTATCTGGATGAAATCACCCGAAGAATAGACAACTGAAAGGAAGATCTTTCATAGATCTAGGAAAATGTAGGATAAAATACCATCTACCAGAAATGAATTAAGATTAGGTTAGCATTTCAAAAGATGAACTGCAGGGCATAGAATTTATTTAAATTCCAGAAAACATACAATCACCTAGTATTGCTGAGAGAAAGTTCTCTGTAGGAATTGAGATATAAAACTCAGTGTCGCACATATTAACTGAGCATCATAAAGCTATGAGTAAAGCAAAAATTTAATTCTAGAGAGTCACCATTTTTATGGAAGTAGTAGGTACCTACCCTGGATGCTTCAACAGGACATCTTTTTTTTTTATGACATATTATACATATGACATTTTATTATTATATTAGGACCTCCCTTATTTGCACCAGAGATGAATTTTTCCATTTCCTCTTTGCTTATTTTTGTATATATATATATAT
>NC_043700.1:94555898-94572932 GCF_006229205.1 Suricata suricatta
AAGGAAAGAAAACAAAAAGCAAAAAACCGAGACTCTCTTAGTTTCCGATAGCTCAGCTCAGGAAGCTGTGCGCTGCTGGAAATCTGCTGGGAGCTCCCGAGCGCGCGCCCGGGCCTCCACGCGCCACCGACTCCTGGCTGAGGGTCCTGTCGGTGCGCGTCTTATTTCTTCCCTGTGGGGACCCGGAATTCGCTCAGTCCGTGCAGTGCAGGGGGCGGGGTGTGCCGTGGAAATGCGGTCCGTGGTCCCGTTCCCAAAACCAGGTTCGAATTGCTCGCGCCCGGCGTAGTCGCTGCTCGGGTCGCTTCCGCCGTGGCGCGCGCTTCCCCAGCGCAGCCGCTTCTCGCCGCCACAGGGGCCTGATTCCCTGCCGATATGGCTTAGGGCTGGAGGCTATTCCTTCTCTTGCACCACCCCATTTCGGGATTCCGGCTGCCCAGCAGTTATTTATGGAGTGTGTTTCTGTCTCCACACGCAGCCAAGCGTTCTATGCCTCTTCCCCAGAGACAGTTCTATGAGCGCGTTCTGACTCTGTCGCTTCCCTTTGTCTCCCGGGTGCCCGGCACCTGTGCCACGCTGGGCTGGGGATCTTACCTCCCCTGCCCGTCCGGGCTGGCCCGTCCTCGGATCTCCCCCGTTCGCCCCCACTCACTCAGGTATCCTTGAGGTTCTATTCCCTCTGGAGTTCGTATTTTCTCCTTCCGCTCTCGCAGATGAACGTAATATCCTTCTCAGTTCGAAAAACGGTGCGGAGGGAGTTTACAGAGCTCCCTTCTTCTCCGCCATCTTAGCTCCACCCCTGTATCCAACAGGACATCTTTAATTTTTTTTTTTTAAATGCTTTGCTAAGTAAGTTTACGGATAATGGATGTAAGAAAAGTTTAGTTCTAGAGTTGAAATGATAATCATTGATGTAATTATAGTTCTTTGCAGTAAAAATTTACAATCTAGTCGTATAACTAATGAGGAATTGGAGTTGGTACGTGGCTCTTATTATTTGAAATGAACATTTAAAAGCAATCAATAAAAATATTTCATTGCTTGTATGTAGGAGGTGGAGAAATGTACATTCAATGTATACATTTCTATTAAGTTCTTTATTTATTTTGAGAGAGCACATGTGAACACTCATGTGAGCAGGGCTGGAGGAGGGGCAGAGAGAGAGAGAGAGGAGAGAGAAAAATCCCAAGCAGGCTCTCTGCTTGTCAGCACAGAGCCCAATCCAAGGTTCCATCCCACAAACCGTGAGATCATG
Source organism: Suricata suricatta (assembly GCF_006229205.1). Classification (NCBI taxonomy): domain Eukaryota; kingdom Metazoa; phylum Chordata; class Mammalia; order Carnivora; family Herpestidae; genus Suricata; species Suricata suricatta. The sequence continues at coordinate 94,557,154 of NC_043700.1, forward strand.
ACCTGAGCTGAAATCAAGAGTCAGATGTTTAACCATCAGGGCCACCCAAGTGCTCCTCCATTAAATTCTTAAAAGTAGATCATTTCTCACTTTTTGAAATGCAGGTGAGTGGGAGACAGGAATACAATTATATTTCACTTGATGAATATTTTAAGTAAATTCGTGTTCTTCAAGATATTGTCACCTGATAAAAAGTACTTATGTTGAATAATTATATAAACCCATTCAACCCTTTCAACATATATTATTGGCCAACTGTCTTGTGTATTAGTTAGGCTTAAGTTTTCTTGTGACAGAACTCCACCCTACCTCTAGCATAAATTAAAAAGAGCAAGACCACATTTTTACCCTTCTTTAGAAAAAAGTCTGTGTAGGCATTCAGGAGTTGTATAGCACTTTTGTGGTATTGTTCCTCTAGGCACTGCCTCTATTCTTAATCTCACTTCATCTTGCACCAAAACATATATTTCTTTCTATAAATTGGCAAATCGGTAGCTCCTCTCCCTTCGACAGAAAATAGTTCCTAGGCCACCTCCCGTTGCAAAGGAGAATGGGAAACAGTAATTTTCTTCTTAGCAGGCATGTGCAGATATATTCCACCTCCTAAGCACTGTGCTTCACCAGGCTAGTTGTGCAAAACACAGCAGTCAACACGATCTTAGAACTTGTAGTTAGTAAGTTGGAACACATATACATATCACTGAATCACTGAACTCATATGATGCATGAGCTTCCAGTGACTGTTACAATAAGTTATCACAAATTGGTGGCTTAAAACAATAAAAATATATTTTCTCACACTCTGGAGGCCAAAATCAAGATGTCAGCAGGGCAACACTCCATTTGGAGACTCTAGGGGAAAATCTGTTCTTTGCCTTTTTCAGCTTCTGCTGGCAGTTGGCATTCCTTGGCTTGTGGCCATGTCCCTTTATTCTGCCTCAGCCTTCATGTCATTTTCCCATGTCTGTGCTGTTTCCTTTTCTGTCTCTCATAAATCTCCTACTTTTCTCTTATGAGGACACATGTGATTAAATTTAGGACCACCAAAATAATCTCAGCTCAAGTTCCTTAACTTAATTACACTGCAATGACACTTTTTCCTAGAACACTCAGAGGTTCCAGGGATTAAGATGTGGTCATATCTTTGGGGGAACTATACATATGAAACCCCACTACATGTGAAAAACACAATCACATTAAAAGTTCACTTATACTTCGGGGCACATGAGTGGCTCAATTGGCTAAGTGTCTGACTCTTGGTTTCAGCTCAGGTCCTGATCTCATAGTTTGTGAATTCAAGCCCCACATCAGGCTTTGCACTAATGGTGCAGAGCCTGCTTCAGATTTCTCTCTCACTCCCTCTTTCTCTGCCCCTCCCCTGCTCGCTCGCTCGCTCTCTCTCATAAAATAATCTTAAAAAAATAGTTCACTTATACTTCATGGAAAGCTTTCCATTAAAATTATTTTTCCACAGGATATGCATATTCGTGCTGTGTCTCATGATTTGCAGAAAGTAAGTAATTACATTGCTGTCTCCCTAAGATATATTATATACATAAATAAATGAAAAATCATGGAAATACATGTTTTAAAATTTAAAATATTTTGCCAATTATATATCTTCACTTCAATTTTCTTTAATACCTTCAAACTAAAAGGGAGTTAAAAAGGAAAGTCCATAGTTCTAAGTTGGATGTAGAATGTAGTATGTGTGTATTTCCTTTGTCTCACTCAAGTGTATTCTCTGATTTATTAGGCATTAATTTGGGAAAGCTTCTGGCTTGCTAAACCTAGATATCTTAGATTCATAGCACATAGCAGAAACTAATACACAGAGTGCATTCAACCAATGATGATTATTATTTTTAGCTGAGAAAGAAAAACCTCGAAATCACTAAGTGAAAGCAAAATAAAGTAAGGTTATTTGGTGTTGAGACCAGGGAAAGATGGAAGAGGGAGGAATGGGTTTCATAAAGGAAAACTCTCAATTTGGTGAGGATAAGATGAAATTAAGAAAATAATAAGAATCTAAACCAAACTTCTCATTTTATAAACAAACTAGAGACAAATGATTCATAAAACAGAATACTGACATGGTATGTTTTACTTCAAATTGCCCTTCATGTGGTAGATACTATTATATTAACAGAGTAGTAATCATTCATATGAGGGTAAAAGGACAACTACATTTCTAAATAATAATTTTATAATTTTGTATAAATTACCTTATTGGATTTATCTAATATTATAAGTTTATATGATGTTATATAAAGTGTAAAAAATGCAGACCATTATAACATAAAAAAATAAGAGCTATACCTAATTCAACTAATTATTAACACTTATTTTTAACTAAGATTGAGAATAAATATTCTTTAGACCTGTGCACCATAAATTTAACCTGCCATGACAGCAGATTGAGTTTAAATTATTCTTCATGGGAATGGTCAGGCTATGACCTGTAAATAACAGAGATGGTTGGTAACATATTGGGGTAATTCTAAGGAGATTTACAACAAATATAAGATTCTCAGGGTGCCTGAGTGGCTCAAACGGCTGAACGTCCAACTCTTGGTTTCAGCTCAGGTCATGATCTTGTGGTTCCAGCCCCACATTGGGCTCCATGCTGAGAGAATGGAGCCTTTTTGTGATTTTCTCTCTCTTTGCCCCTCTCTTGTGCATACGCTCCCTCTCTCTCTCTCTCTCTCAAAATAATAAATAAATTTATAAAAAGAAAAAGGATTCTATGATTTTCAGTAAATAGATGTAAATGTATAAAGTAAGCAGAATTTGCCTTGCTCTAATAATAAAATGCATTCAAAATGAATTATTTTAATTTTTTAATGTTTATTTATTTTTGAGAGACAGAGATAGAGCATGAGCTGGAGAGGGGCAGAGAGAGAGGGAGACACAGAATCCAAAGCAGGCTCCAGGCTCTGAGCTGTCAGCACAGCTCAACTCACAAGTCATGAGATCGTGACCTGAGTTGAAGTCGGACACTTAATTGACTGAACCACCCAGGTGCCCCCGAAACGAATAATTTACAACCCAAACAAAATGAAGAAAATCTCTGTGGAACACTAATATCTCTGTTATCTCCAGGTGTAGCATGTTGTAGGTTATTCCATCCAATACAGCCTAAGACTTCTACCCTTCATTTCCACTGTTGCATTCAGGGAATATTAGCTATATTTAATTACCTAATTTAAAGTTAATTTGAAAGGTACATCTTCTGTATGAAATAGTAGGCATATTAATGTCCAATATTTATAAATACCCATTGTTTAAGAACATTAGCCACTTTATGACTTTCACTGGGTAATTAAGGTTTGAGTGTAGTTTTATAAGTCTTTATCTATAAAAGGTTTTGGTTTTGACACCTCCTTTAATAGTCATGTGGAATGCAGCTGTTGAGTACATAACTGAAACAGAGATATGGGATATAAATAACACCAGATTAACTTTCCAAAATCCAAATCACTGATATCCTATAACTGCCATAGAATAAAAATCCTAGCAAGAAAGTTGCACAGGAAGATTCAGAAAGAAAATTTAAAAAACAGACTTGCTTCCTTTCTGTTTCTCTGTTAGTGATTTTCCAGACACAATGTAGAGGTTCTGGTTTGAAATAGCCTTAGGCAGGACTTCAGAGAGGTTTTATTTCATAAAAAAACATATTATGTCTATTAAAATCCACACTGAAAAATAAAAAATATATCATTTGTTCAGGGGAGCAATATTCATAAATCCTAGTAACATAAACAATTTGAAAAACAAATAAAATTGGAATACAGAACCATTTTGGAGCTGCTTTTCATATATTATTTTGAGTCGTGAAAGATTTCCCCCCAAAATAGAACTGCATTTTCAACGTACATAATCTCTCACACCAGTAACACCTGTTGTTAATCTCTGCTTTCTCAAAGTGATGTGTAAGCATAAAGTCATCTGAGTGACCCACTGGGGCACCCCCCGAGGTTCTGTGATTACGTAAGGAGAACAACTAAGTGAATGTCCATGTGAAAGAGTAATGAACATCTCTTCATCAAACTTAATACCCATAATTTTTCAGACTCTAAAAATGGAATTTAATTTAAAATTCTGTAAATTTCTTTGCTTCAGATTTTCATTTTTCTCTAAACACAACTATGAAAGGAGAACTTAGAAGTTCTTTCTCAGTTTTTCTTTTAACCAAATAAATGCATAAATAAACACAATTAAACTTTTCATATGTTTGGTGTCACAGAAGAGCAAAACGGTTGGCTTGGAATTAAAGAGATATGTAATGTTTTTTGATATGTTGCAAGATGGATAATGAAAATATTGTATAAAGTAGTGTATGGTGTGGTAAAAAAAAAAAAACCCAAAAGGCAGTATTTTCAATATCAACATTTTCCCTTGGGTTTTGCTCTTAGCCTAGGAAAATTCTTAGCATATGCCTTGAAGTTTTTAAATGAAAATAAAAAGTGAGAGAGAAATGTGCTTTTTCATCTTCCAATTTGACAGGTCTGTTCATCCTTTATAAATACTGAGGCCTAGAGATATGTGTAGTCAATATACAAACTGGGAAATTCCCAGTGTTTGGGTTTCTTCATCAAGCAATTACCATCTTCCCTCTACTTTCTGCAGAGTAAATATCAATGCCATAGGAAACTGACAGAATTCTACACCTGGAATGAGCAGAATAACTTTAAGACTGTGATTGGTATTTTTGGAAGGAAAAGGTTTTGTGGATTTTCATTGGAAGGTAGACTGAAGTTTAAAGCCTGAAGAAGGAACTGCAGCCACATTGGTTGAAGGATTATGGACTGAAGTATGATATGATGCTTTGCTTTCTGTCAGCCAGTGGCAAGGAGGAATCCTGAAGACATGCTATAAAAAATTATAAGCTGAATAGAGTAGTTACAGTATAGAGGGACACAGAGGAGGCAGTTTAGTATAGTGATTAGGAACACAGATTTTGAATTCTTTCAATCCCTGTGCCTGCCATCTACTAACTATGATTCTGATCAAGTTGCTATATATCTCCAAACCTCATAATAATGAGGATTAACTGAGATATTGCATTGTCTCACTCATAGTAAAAGTTCAATGCATAACAGCCATTGAGATCAATCATGCTCTTCTTATATGTGCTACAGGGACTCAGAAATAAAAAAGATTAATTCATGTCTGGTTAATTCCAAAAGTGGAGGTCAAAGGAAATGTGATATTTGCACTAGGTTTGAAAGAAGTAGAGTTCGTTGAGAAGACTGAAAGCAAGAGAAGCACATTCCAGTGAAAAATAGTCACAAAGTTATTAAATTGTAGGAAGCATGGCCAATTAAGAGAATGCAAATAGTTTCTTGCCTGGAGAAGTGCATGAGTGTGTGTTTGTGTGTGTGTGTGTGTGCACACACACGTACACATGCACACACATGCACAAGTGCACATGTATACTGGTATAAGAAGAGAGATTGGGCATTGAGTAGAACTAATGCTTAAATACAGATGTGAAATGCTATGAGATGGGTTGTGTGCATAGGATTTGGATTTTAGTCCTTCAGTGAAACACACCCAAGGTTTCTAAGTTAGTAAGGTAACAATGTAACCAAGCTTACTGATGTAAAAAGATCATGTTCGAGGCAATGTAGATAGAGAATGGTAACAGTGAAGCACCAGTTCTTTACCATCCCAGGCCAAAGCTGATAAAAAACAAAACTAAGATGAAACTGAAAATGGAAGGAAGCAATATAGATTTAGAGAAAGATCTAGGTGAAAAGATGAGGGCTCTCTAGAGAAAACAGAACCAATAGGATATGTAAATATATAGGAATACTGTTATTTTAAGGAATTTATCCATGTAATTATGGAGGCTGCAGGATACACCAGCAGTCTGGAGACACAATAAAAAGCCTATGCTACAGCCCAAAAGCTATCTGCTGATCAAAGTGTCCTTTGTTTGCAACTTCAGATATTTTGTTCTATTCAGGCCTTGAACTAGTTGGATAAGGCTCATCCATATTATAGAATGTAATCTTCTTTTGTCAAAGTCCACCAATTTAAATGTTAATCTCTTCCAAAGCACTGTCACAGAAACATCAAGAATAATGTTTGACCACATACCTGGGCACCATGACTCACATAAAATTAACCACCACAGGTATGTAATGAAGATTGATGGAAAGAGTAAGTATGAAGAAAGCAAGAAGCTGAGGATAAATAAGGTTTGCCCCTGTTCCAAAAGTGTGATTATCAGAATTAAAAGAAAAAGAAGAGGTAGACTGTGAAGGGAAGAGATGGGGTTGAATAATTAGTTTGACTAAGTATATAGAATTTGGAATAACTGTGGATAATTAATGTGAAAATGTCTCTTAGAAGATTTCAAGTATGAAGCTCAGTATGCAGCCAGGGATCAAAATAAAGACTAAGAAATTACTAGCCTGTCTGGCTGGGAGAATTCATAAAGGTAGGGATTTTCAAACCTAAAGTTCATTAAGAATCATCTGTGAAATAATTTTAAAAAATAGATGTCAGTCCCTACCCCCTCCCAAAAGAAATTGACTCAGAATTTTCAGAGCAGTAGCACAGGCATCTTAATATCAAGAAAGTCTTAAAAATGATTCCAATATGCAGCCAAATTTGAAAGTCACTAGCTTAAAGTTTGAGAACCACTAGATTATAGAGGATGAAGCTATATAAAGGGCCAAAGAAGAAGGATAAAAATACACATTTAGGGAGAACTGGTTAGGAGAAGCAACAAAAATAAACATCAGTAAGTCGGATAGGAGTAAAGCTATAAAAAGCCAAAGAAAGTAATTTTAAGGACAGCTGGGTCAACAGTGTCAAATGGAGCAATGATTCTTTACAAAGATAAGGAATGTAAAAAAAAAAAGACATTCATCGTAGCTTTCTTCAATTAAAACCATTTGACCTATTGATAGTGAAAGGAGTTTCAAGGCCTAACAGTAGTAAGTGCCATTTTTAGTGCCCAGTCCCCACATACAGGTCCCCAGAGCCAAAAGCAGCTGTTTCACTAGATGGAAGTTTGCCATGACATTTTTTTCTTCCACTGAGCTGCAAAGCAAGACAGGCACAAAACAAGATATGAATTCAAAGAAAAAGACTAAATAAACGATATCATAGACATCAGCCAGACCTTTATGTTTTGAAACAGCAGGATGACATGCAAAAATCACTATATACATCTTCCATCTGGGAAATGTTTCTAAGTAAAGAAAGGATGCCAGAGAATTTTCAAAAGAATTGTTGGGACTCTGAATTGTAAAAGAAATATGACAAATCCTACCTCAATGTCACCACAATCGATGTCAAGTTTTATCTCAAAAAAGCCCTGTATTCATCTTAACTCATATTGAAGTTTGTATCTGAGCTAAGTTCTAAAAGAAGATGCTGTAGAACCACAGCTAGAATCAAAACATTTCTGGTGTGCCTGGGTGGCTCAGTTGATTAACCATCCAGCTTCCAGCTTCGCCTCAGGTCATGATCTCACGTTCGTGGGTTCCAAGCCCCACGTTGGGCTTTTTGCTGACAGCTCAGCGCCTGGAGCCTGTCTTCAGATTCTGTGTTTCCCTCTCTCTCTGACCCTCCCCTGCTCGCACTGTCTCTCTCTGTCTCTCATAAATAAATAAAAAACATTAAAAAAATTTTTTAATAAAAAAAATTTCATAAACTTTATGTCCATATGTCTAAATTTCTCAAAACAGACCATGGTCCACCCTGTGGAGGAACAATCATTCGTAATATTTTATCATCACCACGGTAGGATAGTAGTGTATGAAGTTCTTTAATTGGGAAATTCAGAGGAACTGAACACAAATTTGGGCTCTAACATACCAGGTTCTAACCCACTGAGATAACCATTGGGGTTAACTTCTAAAAATTACTGACTGTGAGCAAGCAAACCTGGACGTTTTTTAAGAAAAATTTTAATTTGCTAATTTCAGTGCATATATGTACACATATATGTATATAGTTGCAAAATCTCTTGCTTGAAAAATGAATGATGATAACCAATCCTATTTCCAACTTTTGTAATAATTAATTATATTGGAAACATTTCTTGGTTTGGAAGATCATCTAAAACAAAATATAATAAATAATATGTTAAGGAGAAAACTTAGCTGTGTTTAACTCCTATGATACTCATAACTGCCAATATTCATTGGATGAGTCAAATTAAATAGCCCTGGAAAGCATTATTTGCCTACCATTTTAGTATTTCCCTTGCTCAGTCCAAAGTCTATTTCTTTCCAATTCAGTTCTTCACCTGTATGCTAGAGCTCATAATGCTAAAACTAGTGATCTCTGTAAACCAGTAGTTTAAGCAAATAAGCAACATACAGATTCCTATTTGAAAATCGGGCTCTTGCCTCACACCCTGAGTCCTGTCCTCACAGTCCACAATTGGACGATTCATATTCTGTGTTCTCAAGAAATTGCTAAAAAATTAGAGCGATACCTATGAGTACACTTCAACACAAATGGTCTTATTGTATTACTCCCTGCTGACTCTTATAATTACAACCCAGCAGGTTGGTAATGCAGATTAAAACTGAAAGCTAAAGTGGGCTTGAGTGTCCACTTAAAAATTTTTAATTCACAGATGTAGAACTCGAGGGCTGGAGCAGAGAAGTAACTTACCCAACATCCTACAACCAGTGAACGATAGGGTCAGGACTTGAACTCAGATATGTTACTTTTTTCTACTATGTCAGGGTACAACAATAATTTTCCAAGCAATTTATAACCTAAGAGCCCATCCATATCTAAATATGGGGCTCCATACTGCCCCAACTAGTCTGTATTTTTTTTTCCTTTCTGCGCCTTTGCCTCACATCTGTCTTTTCATTTGGTCCCTTTGGCAGCTCCATTCTCCATTGTGATTTATTCATTCCTAGGTATGTCTGAACAGATTTACATTTCTATCATGAACTTTAAACATGAAGTTGTCAAGAAAAAGTGTTTTGGCTGGTTCTTGTCCCAAGGGCAGATCAGATCTATAGGAATCTGAAGTAATCTGCACTTGAATTTGTACTCTGAAGTAACAGTAGTCTCCAGGAAAAAAGGTATTTTCTATCTTAGTCTTAGGGATATGAAAATATCAGTGGTGTTATGGAAGGGTCTGGAAGAATATATATATTATATGTATTTCACCTTTATCCAAATTACAGAGCCACACTGTATATTTAGACTTTTATAAAATAGTTGTTCATTTCTTTGCATAGGTGTATATGTTATGTGCTAGCAGTAATTTGTATTGCTCCGTGAAAGACACTCTTCTGATCCTAGAACTTTAAGAAAGGGAATATGAGAGGAGCAGTTGCTCATTTCATAAATTCCAGAAAAACTTTATGTACAATACAGGGTTCTGTTAAGGTGCAAGTGACAACAGAAACAAACATTATGATTCTCCCAGATATAAAAATTAAAAATCTTAATTTTAATTATTGAATAATTAAGACAGTATATACTGAGGTTCATGTCTTTACACTACTTTATTCCTATATCTATTCAAAAAAGTGACAGACGACTGAATGTTCGAGAACATTACCTACAGCTGACCAAAGACAAGAAATCAGAGAGAGTGGTCTATAAGTTCAAGACTGCTGAGATTAAAACAAATAAATAAAAAGTTTTTAAAAAGGATAAGTCTTTACACTCAATAAAATCCCACTTACAACATTTTTATTCACTCAAGATTCATGTAGGAATGTCTCATGCATGAATCCTTTACACTGTTTCTTACCAGATAGCTGATGAAAGGAGAAAAACAGTACCAGCAAAGAGAAGCCATTGTACCACCTGGAAAGCTGCCTTTCACTGGCTTTGATTGATGGTGACCGTTCAAATCTACCTTGATCTCTCTGATCACATTCTTAATGCTAAAGAATTGCTTGTATGTTCCTTCTACCCAGCTACATCGGATGTATTAGTACACACACAGGGCAGGCAGGAATAAGAAAAGACTGGCAGTCTGGATAAATGCAAAGGGTGCAGTTGAAACACTGTGGTTACCTTTCACATGCACAGAAAGATACTTCTACTTTTCTGACAAGCAGAAGTCTACACTTAACAAGACAGGCACACAGATAAAGAAGACTAACCTCAATAGGACTGTGCCAGGAAATGCACTAGGGGCTCACCCAGTGGTCTTCCATGGTCAAATATAAGAGTAAATCCAATACATGATCAATGGTGGCCTTGATCCTTGACTTTCTCGGGTGAAATGTTCCCCAAAACCTTAGTCTACTCCTGGCTTTCAAAAATCTCATTTTGAAACTAAATTACCACTTAAATGAAAACATCAAAGGAGCATTCGTATGACAGAGGGAAAAGACCCATTATGTCATCCAACTCACTTCCTTGCCATTAATGAATTCTGCCCTCAATTCTCTTTTCTAAGAGTTAGTCTAGCCTAATTTTAAAGCCTCAGAGATGGGCATCCATCCTTTCCCTGAGAGAATATTTATTCCACATTTCAATAGATTTCACAATTAGGAAAGTTTTCCTGAAAGTCTGTCCAATTTTTCTTTGCTTAATTTCTTTCCTTGGCATTTAGCAATGGCTCAGAGTTCTGAAAATCATTCAAAGCCAATTGATCTGGAAAAGTGTAGCTGCAAATATTCATGATGCCTGTCAAATAGTGAGATCTTTGAAGACTGGTGGAAGTACGCCTATCATGAGCATCTGAATCACTTTGATTTTCTCTGTGCTTTCTATTTATGTGTTCGCTTTATAACATGTGATTTATATTACTATGAACTTGAATCGGCAAAAATCATCCAAAGCTTTCAATGGCATATTTTTTTAGCTTAAGAGAAATCAGCACAGGTCACAAAATACCACTAGAGAAAAGATCAGTTACTTGCAGCAAACTTCACCAAGGCCATGGTCCTAATTTTTTCCAATATGGTAGGCCAAGCCTGGTAAGAGCATCAAAGGCATGAGTCTCTCAAAGGAATAGTTTCCTCCTCAAAAGAGCTTTAAATGCCCACTTCAAGGAAATCAAATTTGGTCATCTGATGAGAAAAAATACATATATTTTGAAGGAGCAACTAACTTATCTCTATATTCTTAGATTTTTATCTCCTCAAGCCTTTCATTTCTCCTGCCTTATCACAAACTAAAGATAATAATAATAGTAAAAACTCAAAACAAAAGGCCTAATCTAAACAATAAGGTTTTGGATACTTCTAAAAATATATAATTCTAGATTAATTGCAAATCAAATTTTATATTTTGTATTGCTTTATGTTTAGTTTTTTTTGACAAATTGATATATGTCTAATAATGGGAAACATATCCAATATATTAAGCTATGTAGTATCTTAATCTGAAGTGCATATGCTTATTTTCCAAATTAAAATTTACTCCAAACAGTGTGATTTGATATAAAATATTTCCAGCAAAAGACAACTTTTTAATTTAATTGTCCTTTGAAAGCAACTGAGGTGCATAAAACAAGGTTTAATGTAATTTTGAGTAATTCTCACTATAAAACACATAAAATACATGGAAATTTCATCAACAGCAATATCAGGACCTTTAGTTTTGTCTTCCTAATACATGATGAAATCATGTCATAATGACTTCAGATATTAAGAATTTTCCTTTATCCTTTGCTGGCCTTTATTATCACCTTTCTCCTGTCTGTCAATAAGCTTTTTCTAATCTCAGGGCATCTCTATAAACGTGGGACCCATACTAGTGCAATATTCCAAGCTCTTAAGAATGCTAACATGCAAAAGTATACTATTGTTGCTGCTAAAAAACGGTAGGTCAGTGTGCCCACTGGAAAGGGGTGCTTTTCTGTGGCACAAATGGAAAACACTGCAAAAAGTTGCCCCTTCTGAGCAGATCAGTTAGAAAAAGTTTTCTTTCCTTTCTTCTGACCTAAGGCCGTTTCTCAGACTGTATAGATGGCAAGCAGAGTGCTTCCTGGGTTTTAGCACCTCACGCTCGCCTGGCTAAGTGCCCCCGTGCAGAACACAGGAGAAACAATATTCAATCGCTCGGGATTCTGTATGTCATTGCCCGGGTTGCCAGTCCATATGATGACAGACAATAAGAAAATCCCCACCAGAGACCTCTAGCTCCCTTTTTACTTGGACTTTGTTTTCTTAAAATAAGACCTAGTTCCACTGTGACTTTAAAAATGTGATATTTAAACTAGAATAATCAGAAACAACCTCTTCTTGGATAGGCTTTCATCAGCATGAAATAGTGAAAAAGAAAAAAATACTGGGAGATCTAAGCAGATTTGGAATCCATGTTTTAATATTTATGGGTGGTGTCACTGGTCAAATTATTTAAATTATCTTAATCTTTCCTGATTCATATAATAGAGGTAATACTGGCTAACGGGAAGACTAAATGAAATAACCATGAAATACTTATTAAACAGTCTATAGAACATAGTTATACACAGTATCTGGCTTTAATTCTAGATGGAAAGAAGACAGGGATGTATAATAATCTGGCACAGTAAGCTGGCTGTTCCTTTCATTAAAGCTTCATTCTGTATATGAGTCAGTGTGTGGTTGCTATGGAAATCACTGAATAGTAAAGGTGATTACTTTAACAAATTCTTTGTAGCATATTCACTGAAGAATACTTCTGTTTCTGAGTAGACTGAGGTATGTGGTTTCTTTTGGAACATTCTCTAAGACGTTTGTCTTCAAGCATTTGAATTCTTTCTCCCTTCTCCTCGAACTCCATATGAGATATGATATTTATGAGTAAAAAAAATAAATAAATTAGATATCCTCAGAGATTTGTTGAAAAGAACACACACACATTGTCTTTTTATATGCATGTTTAATTCTGGGCAGAGGGCCTAACACTTTGATGCCATTTCTGCAGTTGTTTAATATTCTATGACTTCCCACACAATTCGGCACAAAGAACCTTAAGTGGAGGGGGTTAAAGTGGGTAAACATCATAGATAACTATTTTCTAGAAGAAACTCATCTACAGGAATATACTAGATAGGCACTTATATCTTCCTTTTATAATTTAGTTTTGTTGCTACCTTTCTAATAAGACATTTGTTCTTTAATAAGACATTTGTTCTTTAAAATGGAGACTATGATATTTTAAGCTTTTATGCAATTGAAGAGCATTTAAAAAGCTTCATGAGAAAGTGGCTATATTAATCTAAATCAATATATTTAGTAAATATGTCTGTTTAAATGCCTCACATTTCCTTTCAGCTAAATAGAAAGTTTAATTATTGAAAAAAAATCTAATAGAGGAGAACCCTACAGTGAGGCTGGCCTGGGGATTCGGTAAGCAATCCTGAGAAAGCTGTAAGGAAAGAAAGACATTTTCTTAGCTAAATTTCCTTCTCTGTAACAACCAGTTCTGCTGTATGGAAGTCATTATGTTGTGAGCATTATCAATGATCACGTCTAAAGTTAGTATTCATGAGGACTCACTTTTCTTGGATCACTTTCTAATGGTTTACTTTGCAATTAAAAGAAAAATCAAATGTTTCTGTTATTCTCTAAGATACTCTTAAATTATGACAATATAATTAGAATATGGACTTTTAGTAGACAATTACAGTACATGTTCAATAGTCCCATCCAAAGCCATTATCCTCAGGATCCTTAAAGAAGCTATATAATCCCTAGATAAAAAAGAATCATGAAACTTGGGTTGAATTCATTCACTCACTCACTCAACAAATATTTATGGAGTACCTACCCACATTGCCCTATGACGTTAGTGGAGATGCATTTTAAGCACAGTAATCATGCTGAGTTCTTGTCCTTATGGAGCTTTTTGATCAAGTAAGGAAGGACTCATTAATTACATGATCACAGAGAAATATAAAATCACAACTCTGTGAAATACTCTGAGGGAGTACTATGTTATGCAGTTCTATATGTGCAAAGGGCTTTTAACATAGTGTGGCCAGAAAGGGATTCTTTGAATAAATTAACATTGGACTAATGTCTGAAGTAACTAGAATAAGAGGGAATGGAAATTAAGACCCTGTTGTCCAAAGGCCTTAAGGAGACAGAAATGATAAGGAACTAAAATAAACGCAGTGTGACTGAATCTCAGAGAGCAGAGCTTTAGAAAATAGGTGGAAGATTTGCATAATTAATCTGAAAGAGATAGAAAGCCACAGGGATTTTTAAAACAGCAGAAACATGGGGCACTTGGGTGGCTCAGTCGGTTGAGTATTGGACTTTGGCTCAAGTCATGATCTCACAGTTCATATGTTCAAGCCCCACATCAGGCTCCGATGCTGAGAGCTCGGAGCCTGGAGCCTGCTTCAGATTCAGATTCATTCTCTCTCTGTCTGTCTGCCTCTCTCTCTCTCTCTTCCTCCCTCCCCTGCTCATACTCTGTCTCTCTCAAAAATAAATAAACATTAAAAAAAAAACAGAAACATGGGCACATGGGTGGCTCAGTGTGTTAAGCATCCGACTTCGGCTCAAGTCAATGATCTCACGGCTCCATGTCAGGCTCTGTGCTGACAGCTCAGAGCCTGGAACTGGCTTAGGATTCTGTGTCTCTCTCTGCTCCTCCCCTAACTCATTCTCTCTCTCTCTCTCTCTCTCTCTCTCTATCAAAAATAAATAATCATAAAACATTTTTTTTAAAAGACAGAAACATTATTTAGAACTGTGTTTTGAAAAAGTAATTCTGACTGCAAAATGAGAATGGTTTAGAGATAAAGTAAAAGCTAATGCAATAGTGCAGAGGACAGCCCACCAGGGTGTTTGTCTACACCTCTCCATCAGAACTCTTTTTAAGATCACTGGTGACACCCATATGGTCAAATAATACTCACTTTATCTAACTGTTCAGCTGCATTTGACATAACTGATCAATCTTTTCTTTTTAAAATACCCTTCCACCCGTGCTTCATTTTTCCCCTTCTCAGTCTCGTTGACTGGTTCTTCCTAAACTCCTAGCAAGCTGCAGTACACCAGAGCTTTTTCCATGGACTACTCTCTTTATGCTTCCTACCTAGGTGATCCCATGCAATCCCATGACTTTAAGTCTCTCTGCATGCTGACATCCTGTAAGCCTATAACTTCATTTCTAACCTTATCTACTGGATTTTTATTATCTGTCAATCATGCCAAAATATATCTTCAATCTGACCTCCACTGCTGACATCCTGTTTTATACCACCATTTTTCACAAACAGCTTTCTACATTGTGTCCTTGCCTTTACCCAAGCCTCCAAAACTATAAATCAAATCATGTTACTCTTTTGCCTGAGTCCTCTAAAAGTCTTTCAGTCTTAAGAGCAAAATCTAAAATTTTTTTCACGACTTACAAAGTCCTAAAGGATCTACTATCCTTCTACCCTTTCTATTCTCTTCCTTGCTGGCTTCATTCCAGCTGGTTTCCCTGCCGGTCCTAAAAAAGCTGTGAAAACCCAGAGATTATGCGTTTGTGATTCTCTCTGCCTGGAAAGTACTCCCCGCCCAATATCAGAAGGCCATCTCCTCCCATTCCCTCACATCTTCCCTCAGATAGGTTTATCAGTAAACTTTACCCCATTCGAATCCCTCCCCTTTACTCTTACTGGCTTTATCTTTCTTCATAGAATTTGTCACATAATTTCCCCACATGGAATTTACACCTCACATTCATATGTATTCTTTAGTTTATTGTAAATCACCTCTTTCAAAGATTGTGAGTTCTGTGAGACCTGGAAGTCTGGTTATTAGTTTATGAGACAGTGTATAAGGTAGACATCCAGTAAAATATCTGTTGAATAGATAAGTGAACAAAACCATAAAATCAGA
>NC_043700.1:94573032-94629663 GCF_006229205.1 Suricata suricatta
ATATATATATATATATATATATATATATATATATATATATATATATATATATATATATATATATATATATTGCTCCTATGTGGCAGATAAGAAAATCAAAGCTCAAAAAAAGTTGGAAATTTTGCTCAAGATTCCACAGTCGGTACATGTTGGAGTAAGAAGCCTAGTCTATGTCTTGTAACTCCTTTTCTTTTTCTCCTATAAACAACCTGGGTATTGCAAGCATACCTTGACTTTATATATCCAAGTAGTTACATTAAAAAAATCAGGGCACAAAATAAGGTAATTGCTCATGGAATATGATACAAAAAAAGTGTCAGAAAAAATAAATGTAAAACTGTGCCTCAAGCAATAACCCGGGTTATGACCTTAAACACACTCTTCACCTCTCAACTTCAATATTTGTCTCTATAAACTGATAATCTTAAAACTTGCATAGTACACAGTGGGATCCCAGTGATTAATGGTTACTGCCTGCAAAGTATTATCTGAGTGCTAAATAATATTATCATTACTAACAGGCTTGGAATTTGGGTTCAGAACATTTGGCTGCTTATTCAAACCTTATCTAAACTATCTTAAAGTCTTAGGTCTTTAAAACTGGCCTTGCTAAAGCTTTCTCACTGCTTACTGTCTGAAGTGATTTATTTAGAAGAGACTTTATCCTGTGAATCTTGTGAAATTTTTAAATTTCTACTTTTAAAGTTATCCCTCAACAGGAAGTGAAGAAGTATTTATTAGGAAAGCAAAACAACCCGCTGGAGAAGGGATTCCTTCTCAACTTGATATGTGCTTTCAGCATCCTGCGGTGGACGCTGCTAATGTTCTCACGTTTTGATTGAGCCAATTTCACAATGGCAGTGGAATTCCTGAACACTTCCTGCCCAAACACTTCCAGGTACAACAAGCAAGAAGAGAACCACTGACTGGAAAATGGGTCATTTAAAAAACCTCACTGTAGTAATTCAGTAATCTTCCTCAAAAAGAATTCTAGATAATTCACTGCAGCACCGTTTTAAGGGCTATTTTTCTCAATGCATAAATATTATTTTGACAGTCATATCACATATATCATGTATATTGTTTTCATAGATATTTATTGACTGTTTAATGGATAAGGACTTTGTTAGGACTGTAAATATAGAAATAAAGACACAGCCACTAACATTAGAAAACATGCTAATGGAAGTAAACACAGGAGATTTTAGGAAAGGTCCTAATTTGAGCTGAGGGTAGTGATGCTATCTCTTTTGAGCAACATACAGTACAGTGATTAAAACCATAGACTCAAGACAAATTCCTAATTACTCTGTAACTCTGCTTCTGATTAGCTGTGTGACTCTGGAAAGTTACTGAACTTCTATGCACCTCACTTCTCCATTATAAATCAGAGATATTAATGGAACTTACCTCACTGGACTACTGTGAAGATTAAATTAATTAATATGCTTCCTCTAAGATGAACATAGTTATTAGTAAGAAGCAATTAAAAATCAATTAAAAAACTTTCAAGTCTACAGTAGACAGAGCATAGAAATATTATTGTTATAGAATTATTATATATATGTATACAGAAATATTATATGTTTATATATACATGTGTGTGTGTGTGTGTGTACACACACACATATATGTATCCCAGCTGACAAATAATGAAAGAATGATCTTTTTGGAGTTTGTTGGACAAGCTCCTGTGATTAGACATCAATCTTTTGAATTTATATAGCACCTACCAACTAGCCTGACACCCTTAACAAGCTGTGACATGGCATGATTTAAAGTAGTGACAAAGAAAAGAAAAACAAAATAAGGAGCAGAAGGAAAACGTACATGCTCCTTTGCTGAGTTTCACAACCTGGCCAATGGCCTACTTAAATCTTAAGAGCTACACTTGAAGTTGCCGAGTCTTGTTTAAACAGTTAACTGAGTCTCAAGGAAGTTAGAGAATCCAATGTCTACGAATATAACATTTTATCGTAACTTACTTGAATCTTCTATAATAAATTTCAAATATGTCTGGAGGAGATAATTTTGATTGCATACTGGCAAGATCTAACAAAACCCCCCTTATCTTCTCACAAATGGAGTTATTTTCGTGTAAAGCTTTGGAGGTTAGAGAATCATCACTTCCTACATTGATGTGTGTGAAAACAATGGCTCTGTTTATAGTCCCATCCACCCAACTCTCCTTTCTAAACTTTCTAAATTCTTATTACACTGTCCCCAGCCACCAACATACACTGGCCTGTCTCCAGCTCATTCCTAAGTGGAGACAGTATTTCCAGATCTGTGCACCCTGAATATCTTCAGAGAAGATTTCACCCTTGTTAAGGTCAGGATCATAGGAAATTTCCCACTGTTCCAGCAGATGAACCGGCCTTTATTTACTCACACGCTTGATGACGGACTTCTCGTACTGGAATGGACATTCAGGGGGTGGCTTGGCTCAGAATCTAAGGCAGAGTAATTTCTGTGGGGCAGCACAAACCCTGCAAAATTGTGTGCGGTTTCCCCTTGAAAACTGTTTATTTAAAAGCATTACCAATAGTTAGGAGTATCCCAGAGATACTGGCAAGGAAATTCTACTTGGACAAATCATGTAAATATGTGTCTTCAGGATTTTTTTGAATAATGAACTAAAACTGGTTTATATTTTTGTTGCATTTACACTTATTACAAAGTAAATAAGGTAATTGAGTCCTCTTTATTGCTACACAGTCAACAAAGGTTATGACCAAACTGGTTTTGATTCAGACAAAATGGAAATTACATGATCTCCCTACATCGGGATAAGCCTATAAAAATTCATGAGCACAATAGCACCTAATCCTTGATCTGCTTCTCTTCTTTCCTTGGATTGTGATACTTGGGTGAAGACAGAACAGCAGTTATAGAATGTGCCTCGAGTTTAAGAAAGCTGTCTTAACACAAAATGGTAAGATATATAAATTATAGATGTAGCTTAGATATAGATAGATACACACACACATACACACACACACACAATTTTCCTGATTCTTCAATTTCTACAATCTCCCAATTTAAGTTAAACCACTACCAAAAACAAAAAAACACTGTAACTCTTTACTCTTGGTTAAATACTTCTGTCTATTCCCAAGATCATTTTATTTGTGGTAACCCATATAGTGCTGCTTGATAAAATAATCTATTCCAGGCAGCTGCTAGGTGACTTAATGAAATCAGTTAGAAATAACCTAGTAGATGTGAGAAAAAATATTCAAGATAATGTTTAAAAAAAAACAGTGTTTCTCAGGAATAGAATAGTTGCTTTGAAAAAGAGATGGAACATATTATTTTGAAAATACTAAATACAAGCCACTCTTTAGAAGAGATAGTTTAAAGGATCGAGGTGTATATTAAGCCCTGCAAAAATTACCTTGCTAAGCAATTGCATATAAAGTGAACTTTCAAAATTTGAATATTTAAATTCTGTACCTATTGACAGAACTATACTGAACTCTTATTAAAATAGTTTTCTTGTTGCCATTACTGTGTCATTTTCTGTGATAATTTTCTGACAGAATTTTTTAAAGCAAAGCACACTTATAATACCAAATAAGAAAAATGGAGAGGGGAATCCACGCTGAGACCATTGTAACCTATCAATGAAGTGATTATAATAGAGCTATCTAAAATTGAAAATGGCTGGAAAAAATCTCTTTGAACGTTTATCTCATAGAATTCTCTCTCTTATTTCACAGACGACACTTTCAAGTTTATGTGCTTTTGCTATCTATGGCAGTTCCAACTTCCACCTGATAATCCTCAAATTGCTTTCTTCATAATGGTAGACCTAATGGAAGGGCCTAAGAAAATGATTGCTGAATCCACTAAATGACAGTTGAATCTTCCACAAATAAGGGAGTCGTATCCACCCAACTCTCCTGTTCTTTCTAAACTTTCTAAATTCTTATTACACTGTCCCCAGCCCCCAAAATACAATGGCTTATCTCCAGCTCATTCCTAAGAGGAGACAGTATTTCCAGGTCTGTGCACCCTGATTATCTTCAGAGAAGATTCACCCTTGCTAAGGCCAGGATGATAGGAAATTTCCAACTGTTACAGCAGATGGCCTGGCCTTTACTTAGCACGCTTGATGACAGACTTCTCATACTGGGATGGACATTCAAGGGGTTATTCTCACCTGCTTGCAAAATGATGTTAATGTAGAGTATCTTGAATAAGGACCCAGGAGAGTTTCATTAAAAATAAGCCAGGCTCATGGTGAGTGTATGGGAAAACAACTATTACACGTTTTCAACGCTGGTAATGTTACTGTTACTTAGATCTTTTTTCAAATAGAGACAGAATGTACCTATCTTCCAAGAAGGGATCATAAAGTAAACAGGAACAAAGAAATGAGAAACACTGCATCTTTCTCAGTGTGAAGCTTTTATAAGGTTCTGTACACTAGGTTATTTAACTATTTGTCAATAGCAGTACTTCCCTTCCCCCCAGCAATTTGGACCAGAAAGACCGTAACAGTAATTGGAATATGAGTCACAGGATGTACTTTAGGTCAAGACAGCACTTAAAATTTTTTTAAATTGTGGAAGTTTGAGAATTTGTCTTTTCCTTTTTTTTTTTTTTTCATTTGTTTACTTTCATTTTTTAAAGTGTTGATTTTATGTTTTTGCCTAAAGGTCTTCATGTTCCTAGAAATGGGGCTAGCCTAAAAAAAAAATCACAGGTCTTCTTTGTTGGTATCACTGCAGTTACTTTTAGGGCATTCTATTGTAAGTGGATGGATAATACTGACTAATCTTTCCTGATCAAAGCCTTTGATCTAAAGTTATCCTGATCTGAAGTTCATGATAAAGAAAAATTCCCAATGAGAGCACATTTAACTAATTGTGGTCACAGCACATTTCATGGAATAAAACATATTCAGCAGTTTCAAGTAGCTTAAATTATAATTCTGGTGATCCCTTTATTGAGGTCTTACTTTGAAAATTGGAATTCCTGGAATCAGGAAGCTTTTTTTTAATTCATCCAACTGATCAGTCAATGGGCAAGGAGCATTCATGGTAACTGTCAGGACGTGAATATGCTTAGAGACAAGTGCTAAGATATGTTGTTGACACTACAAATGAGCTGTGGGGGCGGGGAAAGGAGGAGGGGTAAACAATGTGTCTGGCAACAGTCTCTTAATTTCCAAGACTCCTATCACCATGATCATGAGATCTGTAAACAGACATTAACTTAAAATCAGTACATAATGTGCTAAATTCTTTATACTCTTGCTGTAGGGAGGAAGTGGGAGGGAAGGAAAGTAAGGAGAATATGTCCTAGATTTAGAAAGTGTGATTTCCTCAGGCCCTGGCCATACCAAGAGGGCATGTTTTCCCTAAACAATCTGGTTCTGTTTCTTTGGAAGGGGTTGGACCTGGGCAGTGACATAGAGATGGAATCAAAACACCTATGGATGGACCGGGGCATTCTCCTAAGTGACTTAGTAACATTTATTGCTATTGGGGCAGATAGACTATTGTTCAGTACCTCACTTATGACAAAACTAGGTAAACTGGAATGCACAGAATGAGTGAATTTCAATAGATTATAACACAGTAGAGTTCTATTTTTAGGAAAATAAGCTATTTCCACAGTGTTAAGAAGAAATCTAGGGTATGTTATAAAATTTGTGTCAAACAATATAAATTTGAGAGTAATAATGCATAATGCCTACCTTAAAGAGCTCTGTGTTAGTGGTTTATCAATGAAATTTTATGGTGGACAAAATCAAAAGTTGTGTTTGAATAAACAGTTATCATAGATTATTGGGTCTTTTTTCTTCATAAGGAAGATAATAAAATTGCTATTTTCTGCTAATCAAAATTGATAAATTGTATCTGTCTACATTCTTCAAAATGTCTTAGGACATGTGGAAGATTGTGTACCTTGAAGTTTGCACTGTAAAGAAGAATTACTGTTTCAGAAATGAATTACCAAAAGTAAACCTATTAAATTTCTCTCCATCCTGATCCATAGAGAGCTATTTTCAGCCTCCTAATCTTCAGATTTTTCATTATCACCTTATTCTCAAAAATAAATTATCTTTAATTTCCATGAATCCAAAATATAATGATTACTGACCTTTGTTCCAAATGGAACATGAATTTAAATTGCTGCTTTTGGTTTTATTCAACCCTTCTAAAAGCAGGAAAACTTTTCTAATTTCCTTACTGTGTTCATTTGTTCATACCTCTCATTCATAGAATCATTGAGAAAATTATCTTCTACAAAAGTTAATTCTAAAATTAAAGGACATACTACTCAGGGACTTTCAATAACCTTAATTCACTTTCCTGTGAGACCCTCAGTTCCTTTGGTCCCACTTAAAACAAAAGAGCCTGCTCATAACATTGGCCTAACTAGAATAATGCTGGGAATTTAATCGTTATTATGGAATATTCTGGGAATATCGCTCATTATATTTCTATTTAATCTGCTTTTTAAAAACCCCAATCTAAAAATAGTTTCCCTTATAAGAAATAATGCAAACTTTCTATTTCAAAATTAATACAAATTCAAAATAGAAAATTTAGCAAAGAACAGTGGGAAAAAAGTGTTTAAACCAAGGTACCCCACCTGGAGGCAAACTTTTAATTTATATGTTTTGGTGCATATTTAAGAGAAAACTGAAAATATTGGATTGATACATGTGCAATATGCAATTTTGCATCTTTCATTTTTTTAGTTATCATGCTATTTTCTATGATGTTAAATTTTCTTAGAAAATATAATTTTTTAAATTTTTTTTATTATTTTTTAATGTTTTATTTATTTTTTGATACAGAGAGAGACAGAGCATGAGAGGGGGAGGGGCAGAGAGAGAGAAGGAGACACAGACATGGAAGCAGGCTCCAGGCTCTGAGCTAGCCGTCAGCACAGAGCCTGACGCGGGACTCGAACCCACGAACGTGAGATCTGACCTGAGCCGAAGTCGGAGGCTTAACCGACTGAGCCACCCAGGTGCCCCAGAAAATATAATTTTTAAATAAATATAAAAAACATTACTTGGATACTGCAGATTTTTTAAATATTTATTTATTTATTTTGAAAGAGAGATAGTGTGCAAGCAGGGGAGGGGCAAAGAAAGAGAGAAAGGGTGAGAGGGATAGAAAGTGAGACAGAGAGTGAGAATGAGAATCCTAAGCAGGTTCCTGCTGCCAGCACAGAGCCCAACGCAGGACTCGAATTCACAAACTGTGAGATCATGACATGAGCCAAAATCAAGAGTCAGATGCTTAACCGACTGAGTTACCTAGATGTCCCAAATGCAGCAGACTTTTAATAAAAAGTTTTATTTACTCTGCTTTTCCATTTTATTGTTAAATGTATTTGAGATGTATTTTGTTGTATAGTGATGTAAGGATCTAACATTATCTTAAAAAAAAATGTTTCCAACCATTTTCTTCTGAATAATACAGTCTTTCTCATTGATTTCACATGTTTTCCCTAGCTTTGTAAAAGATATCCCCAAATATGCTCTCATTCTCCTTTAATCCATGATGTTAAGAGTGGTTTTTTAAAAACCCAAATTTGATATTACTACATATATAATATCATTATATTGTATGAGCAACTCATGGTATATGAGGAAGATTGCAGGAATGAAAATAAACAAGTATATCAGTTTCCAAAATTTGAGTTACCATTGAGCTTGGAGATTAGGGATGGGCAACATGAAGAGGGCATACTAGTGGACTGAAATTAGTGCAAAGAAGTCCAAAGCTAGTGTTTGGAGGTAAAGCAGTTGTGTAATTACTGACAAAGAATCAAGAATCGTGGGAGAAGTAGTATTAAAGAGAATGATGAAACCCAGAAACTAAAATTCTCAAGAACCAGGAGTGTAGTGACTTAGAGATCTGTTAGTATTGTCTGAACTGCATCTTTTAAGAGATTAAGTTTCTTCTTTCATTATGCCTGTAATATTTCTGTTGGATCCTGTCTCTTTCTTTAATTTCCATAAACTATCTTATCATTTCACATCACTGTCACTTTTCAATTAATTCAAGGAGAGTTACTTGGGTTTGTATTCCTCCTTGCCAATTTCCCATGGTGCCATTTGAGCTTTTTTATTACTTCAAATAAAAAAGATCTTCATTTTCTTTATTTTCATTTCAACTGGTTCTCAAATTAAAGTCTTCAATTCTTACTTTATAGAATCCAGGCCCTCTCATATGATACTGAAAATGTAGACCAGCTTCCAAAATGTTACACTGATTTTGTAGTTAATCCCCAACCCCCCCAGAAATATGCTTCCCCTTGGATCTTTGATTTTTCCTTTCCTTTCTTCTTTAGAATTTCTTCACAGGTTCTCTTCATAGGTTTTTTTTTTTTTCCTTCTCATCAACTGGTCCTCACATAAAAACAGAATTCTTAGGTCCAGTTTTGCCAGCAGGATAAAAGTGAGAATTATCCTTGACTGTACTTGGTCTAAATGAATCTATCCCATCAAATGTTACTTTAATCATCTTCACACCAGCTTGATCAATTGTTCCAATTGGCAGGTTAAGAAGCTTTCTTAATGAGCACATTAAAAAATGCTCAATGTCAACTGAGGAATTAATTTTCAAAGTGAGATATCACTCTACCCTTAGCATTGTGCTATAATAAAAGAGAGAGAGAAATAACAACTGTTGACAAGAATGTACAAAAATCAAAACACTCATGTTGCTGGTGGGAAGATAAAATGATGCCGTCTCTATGGGTTTCCATAATTTGACTACAATATGTCTTTATGTGGATCTCTTTAAATTTATCCTGCGTGGAGTTATTTGAGCTTCTTGTATGTGTAGATGTACATATTTCACCAAATAAGGAATGTTTTCACCATTATTTTTTCAAATATTCTCTCTGCTCCTTTCTCTCCTCCAGCACTGGGACTCCCATATGCACACGGTGGTCCATTTTGATGGCGTTCCATAGATCTCTTAGACTCTCTTTTGGCTCCTCAGGCTTGATAACTTAAATTGATCTATTTTCAATTTCTCTGATTTTCTCTTTTTTCTGCTCAAATCTGCTGTTAAAATCCTCTAGTGAGCCTTTCATTTCAGTTATCATATGTTTAGCCCCAAATGTTTATTTGGCTCTGTTTAAAAAAAATTTTTTTTCTACTGCTTCATTAAAAGTTTGTATTGACATTACTCTCCTGGTTGCCTTTCACTCTGTGTCTGCTGTTTCATTTAGTTTTTGGGGCATATTTAAAATAGTGATTTAAAATTTGTATCTAACAAGCCCAATGCCCAGGATACTCCAGGGACACTTTCTATTAATGACTTTTTCCCCCATGAATTGGCCATATTTTTTTTCATTGCATGTCTTCCAATTTTTGTTGTTGTTGAAAACTGGACATTCTGTGGAAATCAGATTATTCTTACTCCCCAGGGTAGTTGCTGTTTGTTGTGGGTTATTTATTGTTTAGTGAGTTTTCTAAACTGTTTTTGTGAAGTCTATATTCTTTGTTATGTGTGACCACTGAAATCTGTGTTTGCCAGCTTTGTGGTCAGCTGGTGTTTTAACAGAGTTCCCTTAAACCCTTGGAGCCAAAAGAGAAGGAGGGAGAGAGGGAGAGAGAGAGGAGAGAGGGAGGAGAGAGAGAGCAAGAGGAAGAGCGAGAGAGAGGAAAAAGGGGGAAAATTTCCTCTATCTTTACATGTTGTCTCTGTTTGGGGGCACTCCTTCAATCAACCAGACTATTTACAACTCTGCCTTGGACTTCACTTGTGCTAGTGTGAAGCTTGAAGAAGCGACAGAGATACCAGCTTATGGTTCTCTTAGGCCTTTTCTGAGCATGTGTCCAGCTCTGGGCAGGCATGTGGCCTCTTTGATTATCTGATACATGCAGGAGCTTTTGAAAGCTCTTATTCCCCCCCATATCTCCATTCCCAACTGCTGGCTTTCTAGTCTTTTTGATCTGTCCATTGTTTGTCTTGGCTATCAACCCTTGCCCCAGGCTGATGCAGTCAGTACTTTTGCCTTTGTGTACTTTCTGCAAACACCACCCAGGAAGCCACCCTATCCCTGGGAATATTCCGAATCAGGCAAAACAATGGCAAGCCCTTGCGCAGGTCCTTCAAAGGAGCTGCCAAACAGGTTGAAACCCACAGATACAATTCTTTGAGAATGAGGTCCATATTGCTCCCTGGGGCACTAGCAACTGCTTCATCATTTCAGGCTGCCATGTTCACAGCCACCGCTGATCCAGGAGTGAGGACAATGAGCAGGAACTTAAAATGCCAGAGCACTCGCTTACTCCAAGGTAGCAACTTTTTTCTTCATTAAGCTTTCCTCTGGTTATGATAACTTTTTGAGATGTGCCCAGAGTTTTAAAAAAGTTGATCATGAGCATTTTTCCTAGCTTATTAGGTGCTTTTGGGAAGATAGAAAGTTCTGGAATTCTTTAATTTGTTTCATCAGTGATGTCATCATATTAGTGTAGTCACTTGAAAACTGTCTGAGCCTCCTCAAAAAGGTTAACATGTTACTATATGAGCCAACTGAAAGCATAGGGCCAAACAAAAACTTGTCATGGATGTTCACAGTACCATTATTCATAATGTTTCCTCAGGTGGAAACAATCCAAATGTCCACAACTAATAAAATGGATAAGCAAAATGTGGTTTATCTGCACAATAAATACT
This sequence comes from Suricata suricatta, assembly GCF_006229205.1. Taxonomy (NCBI): domain Eukaryota; kingdom Metazoa; phylum Chordata; class Mammalia; order Carnivora; family Herpestidae; genus Suricata; species Suricata suricatta. Next base: position 94,583,700 of record NC_043700.1, read on the forward strand.
ATTTAGCCATAAAAAGGAATGAAGTACTGATACATGTTAAAGAATAAGTGAACTCTTAAAACATGCTAAATGATAGAAATCAGATTAAAAAAGGACACATTTTGTATTATTCTATTTATATGAAATGTACAGAGGAAGTAAATCCATAGAGACACAAAACAGATTAGTGGGCACCAGGGGTTTCAGTGAAGGAAGTATGAGGAATGACTGCTAGTATGTATGGAGGTCCATTTATGGAGATGGAATGTTCTGGAAATAGGTAATAGCAATGTTTTTACAAATTTGTGAATATACTAAAAATCTCTGAAATATATACTTTAATATATTGAATTTTATGGTATACAAATTATATGTCAATTACTTTTTCTTATAAATTAGTAACATCTTATCCAAGTGATTTCTCCTCCTAGATATATTAGTGCTCTTAGCATAAATGGGATGGAGATAGCATACCCCAAGGCGTTTCCTGATTGATTGTACTTATTTATAAGGACGATATTCCAAGGATGTGCTTTTGTGGTGAGGCTAGTTCTTGTGCATTTTGTTTTATTTTTCAGGAACCCACAATGTTTCTCATACCCAAGTTGATAATATCCTAAAATATGTGCCAAAGCTCAAACATAGGAATTAGATAAATTATAAATACAAAAAAATTGAATCTAATAACTAATCACCAATGTTTATATAAAATAAGGCAAAGAAGCTGTTTCTATGATAATAACTTTATATTTGCATACTTTTAAGAAATTCCATTTGTTAATGGACTTGTCATAATACAGTTTTTTCTTTTCAAATTTTTATTTCCCATTATATATTTAGACACAGGGTTTTTTATACCACATATCAACAAGTCATCTTTATGTTTAACACTAAAATCATTGCAAACTTTCCCTCTCACATAACATGAAACCATTTACTGTATGGTTCACTAAATCACCAGAAACCAGCTCAACATATTAGAAGTGCTCAGTCCCAATATTTTTTCACATGCTAATTACACTGTGTGCCAAAGACAGTGCAGACTTTACAGAGTGTCTAGCAATGGTTTCAACACCTTTTCTAACCTCTTTCATAAAAAACCAAATAAAATGAAAATGAAGATATTAGCCATTCTTCAATAACACATGAATTTTTTCTGAGTCTAGAAAGAAAACAAGGAATAATTTATATAAAAATATACTTTTTAGAGAGAAATTTTTGATTCTAGTATTACAAGAACTAGGTCATTTGCCCTAAAAATACTATTAACAAATACCACTATAAGAATTTGTAACAAAGACTTGGGGAGAAAAGGAACAATATTTACTTAAATAAAAATAATGCCACTTATAGAATAAGAAGTATGAAAAATTAAGAAAAATGCTCTAACATTAAGACTTTTATTAAATACCCTGAAGTTATAGCATATTTTGAAAGCCGGTTCTCATTGATAAATTATTTCTAATCTTTATATTCCTATCAAATATACACACATGCACTGTTTTGAACTGAATGTTTGTGTCCCCATACCCCCAAGGTCTTATGTTGAAAATCTAATCCCCATTGTGATGGTATTTAGAGATGGGGCGTGTGGGAAGTAATTAGAATTAGATGAGGTCATAAGGATGGAGACACCATGATGGGATTCGTGCCCTTAGCAGAAGAGACATAAGAGACTTTGCACCAAGGTAAGCTCAATCTACTACATGGACTGAAAAAAGCTTCTTACTAAACCTGTAAAATTCCTTGTAACAATTTGATTAAGATTTCTTTACAATTGCATCTATACCTGATGCACTTGATACTGTTCATAGTAACTCTCAAAGACTCTGAGTCACTCTTAACAGATATTTTAGGAAGTTCTTATTCAAGCAATTAATACTACTTATTGTATACCTCACAATGTTTAAAATCATGTTGTAATTACTTAGTTATTTGAAATTGGCTAATTCAGGGTTAATTTCTAAACAAATACTCAGTGGCAAAAAGAAAGGAGGTTTATTTTAGAGCAGATAGTCAAGTTTTTGATAATTCAGTCTTTTGGTTCTGCTAAAGTTTGCTTGATGCATTCCATGTGGACAGACAACTCCAGCAGGTGCCATTTGTGAAATCTAGTGGGATTAATTCTTTATAGTTTAATAAGCACAAGCCCTATGATGCATTAAATAATCTCAATGTCAGCCTCCTAAAGAATTACTTAGCTTATAGAAGCCATAATCTGTTGCTAAGGGAGATAAAATAATAATAATTATTACTATAGCAGGAAAGTACTGTAACCTTCTAAGACCTTGTTGACATTTCAGCTTTTTGCATAAAATGAACTTGTCAAGTTTATATAGACAATATTTACACTGATTTCATTTCACATGGGTTATTGTAAAGCTTATCTTATAATTTTCAAACAAAGAATAAAAAAAAGACTGTCAAATAACATGGAAAATCCTGGAAGGACAACGTGTGCTGGATACTCATGACAGGTCAAAACAACAGTTTGTCTTTGTCTCATCCTCGTGTTATAAAATTCAGGACTTGAAAGAACATCTTACAATAGGATTTAAAACTACTTCTTTTTTCTAGTTGTGATGGATATTAATGATTCAACATATTTGAGATATAAGCCACATAGTGCATCCTGTAGCATTACTGAACCGGCAGTGTGCTCAGCACACTTCCATTGTGTAAAAGCAAAGCAAGTACAGATACCAACTGTGATCAGATTGAAGACTGACAGACTTGCAGTCTTCAAGAACATGTGACTGACCACCATAAACCTTCAGTATATTACATACAGAATATGTTTCAAGTGTCCTTTAAACCAAGAGAAATTTCATAGTGTGCAACAGTGTTATATCTAATACAAATCCTCTAGGGTTGAAGCTAAGCAATTGGATCAGTATCAAGAACAGAATGTTTTTAGTTTTGATGAGTGTTCTAACCAAGTGTAAGATTCCAAATCAAACCCAAGATACTGTGATAGGACTGCCTAGTTAAAAAAAAAATGAATTATCTACCAAAACCAGGAATTATTTAAGTGAATGAATGAGAAATAGCTTCAAAGATTAAGGAATTTCATTTAAAAAGGCTTCTCACTAATAGGCACAATGCCATTGATAGTTTCCATATATTAATTATCCTTCTATGTAGTTATGCCAAACAACAAAATGGTATTATGATTTTGAAAATGCTATTGGTTATAGTCTCGTCACAATCAGAAGCTATACTGCTTTCCTGTTATTATAACCACAATACCAAGAGTGTTTTCCACTTTGCTTTGATTTATCATTGTCTCATCTTTAGTGTTGATTTACAGTTGTCAGGGTTGAACTACAAAGCAGCTAGGAAACCATGATAAATGGGAATATGCATGCAATAAATAGCAGACTAAAATGATGCATCTGTTTTAGAGATCTATCCCACCACTTGGCTAGTTTCATTTCCTGAGTAAATAACTATAATTTTCTTATTATAAACCTATTGAACTCATGTTCAGGCAGCTGCAAATTTCTGTAGTTGCTCCACTGAAGGATGGCTTATTAACCATTTAATTTTCTTTCTATCCTAAATTTTCATGGCCATAGAAAAATTTCCAGCAGCTCAGAGATGGAGGAGCAAGATGCAGAGAAGTAGTGAGCTCTGTAATCTCTACCCACCTGCAACTATCAAACTGAGAAGGACTGAAGCCACAGTACTCTGATCTACAAGAGTGGGAGGAAAACACATAGAGTCCATATAGATGACAGCCTCAGAGGTGCCTGAGTGAGTGCAAATTGGGGAAATAAAAACTGGCTGGGCCAGAGGCTCTGGGTGGGGGGAGCCCCAGCCCAACGCAGCCTGGGAAAGTGCCCATAGCGGTGGTGCAGGGCAGTGGAGGGCTGTGTGTGGAACGGCAGCTGAGGGAAAGAGAAAGAGACTGGAAAAACTCATAGAGTGGTCTCTAGAGAAGAGAAAAACCTCGGCCTAGGATGGAGAGAGATATTATCATCCCATATGTAACTGCTGGGTGTAGGGAGAGACATCTGTTCCCCTTAGCTGGCTTATTCTTCCTTGGGCTCGGCAGAGTGCTGATTCCAGGCAGAACCAGGGAAAGCTGGCTCCCCAGTCCCTCTACTCCTGGCCAGAAAGCTGCCCTCCAGTACATCTCATCTGGGGTGGTAGCACTGAAGTGCAGGGACTAGGATTTGGAAAGGAGGCAGGGCCTGGAAAAAACAACTTGGCCTGCCTGCAGCATAGGAGATCAAACTCAAAAGACTGGCTTGCAACCTGTGGTCCTAGAAGGGCCTGAGGCACTGCCATTCTTCTCCCCACAACCACCAAGGCAGAGCCTCAAAGAGCAGCCCCAGAGACCTGACCTACCTACTCCAAACCATGCCCATCCTTGCTGTAGAGCTGCTTTTTTCTTTTTCTTTTTTTTTCTTTTTTCTCTTCTCTTTTTTCCTTCTTTCCTTCTCCCCCCCCCCCCCGGAGTCTGGGAAAGATCAACATTTATGCACTGCCATGATTAGATCAATTTTTGACATCCAGATATATTTTCCCTTATCTCATTCTTATCTCTCCCCTCCACAGGTTTTACACTCTCAGACTGTCTTTTGTCTTTAGTTGTTTCTGTGCCTCCCCTTCTTTTTCTTTTTCCCTTTCCTTTCCTTTTCTTTTCTTCTTTCCCTTTTGGTTTGCTTGTTTATTTGATGTGTCTGTGCATTTGCGTGCTTTTGTTCCCTGTGTGTTTGTCTGTCTGTTTTCCTTTTCAGGGCTACTTCAAGACCTGAAGCCAAAGAACACATGGTAGAGAGTCCCAAATATCACTGAGTGTGGAAATAAAATAATCAAAGGCAAAACAAGAGAAACAGAAAGACAACATTAGAAGAACAGTTCTTAAAACAACAGGCCCTGGACAGTCAACGAGCCTCCTTTAATAGAGCAGTACTAACAGGTGCATACCCGAGTGTGCATGGCACACTCTCCAAGATATATCACATACTGGGTCATAAAACAGCCCTCCATAAATATAAATGAACTAAGAGCATACCATGCACTTTCAGATCACAATATTATGAAACTTGAAATCAATCACAGGAAAAAGTCTAGGAAACCTCCAAAAATGTGGAGGTTAAAAACGCCCCTACTAAGAAATGATTGGGCCCATCAGGCAATTAGAGAAGAAATTTTAAAATATATGGAAACAAATGAAAATGAAAATACAACAATCCAAACTCTTTGAGACACAGCAAAGATAGTCCCAAGAGTAAAGTGTATTGCAATCCAGGCCTATTACAACAAACTAGAAAAAGCACAAATTCAAAATCTAAAAGAGCACCTAAGGAAACTAGAAGGGGAGCTGCAAGAGCATTCCAAGCCCAGCAGAAGAAGGAGAATAATAAAGATCAGAGCAGAAATAAACAATATAGAATTAAAAAAAAAACAGTTGAGCAGATCAATGAAACCAAGAGTTGGCTTTTTGAAAAAATAAACAAAGTTGATAAACCTCTAGCCAAGCTCCTCAGGAAGAAAAGAGAGCACCCAGATAGACAAAATCATGAATGAAAATGGATCTATTACAACCAATCCCTCAGCAATACAAGCAATCATCAGAGATGACTATGACAAACTATATGCCTACAAACTGGACAATCTAGAAGAAAAGGACAAATTCCTAAACACACATGCACTACCAAAATTCAAACAGGAAGAGATAGAAAATTTGAACAGACCCATAACCAGTGTAGAAATTGAATCAGTTATCAAAAATCTCCCAACGAATAAGAGCCTAGGGCCAGATGGCTTCCCAGGTGAATTCTACCAGACATTTGAGGCAGAGTTAATACCCATCCTTCTCAAGTTATTCCAAAACATAGAAATAGAAGGAAAACTTCCAGACTCATTCTACAAAGCCAGCATCACTTTGATTCTCAAAACAGGCAGAGACCTAACAAAAAAAGAAAGAACTACAGGCTAATATCCTTAATGAATACAGCTGTAAAAATACTCAATAAGACACTAGCAAATCGAATTCAACAGCATGTAAAAAGAATCATCCATAATGATCAAGTGGGATTCATTCCTGGATTATAGGGCTCGTTCAATATTCGCAAATTAGTCAATGTGATACATCACATTAACAAAAGAAAAGATAAAAACCATATGATCCTATTGATAGATTCAGAAAAAGCATTTGACAAAATACAGCACCCTTTCTTAATAAAAACCCTCTAGAAAGTCAGGATAGAAGGAACTTACTTAAACATTATAAAAGCAATTTTTAAAAGCCCACAGCTAATATCATCCTCAATGGGGAAAAACTGAGAGCTTTCCCCCTGAGATCAGGAACACAACAGAGATGTCCACTCTCACCATTGTCGTTTAACATAGTGCTGGAAGTCCTAGCATCAGCAATCAGACAACAAAAGGAAATAAAAGGCATCAGAATTGGCAAAGAAGTCAAACTTCCACTTTTCACAGAGGACATGATACTCTACATAGAAAACCCAATTGACTCCACCAGAAGCCTTCTAAAACTGATCCATGAATTCAGCAAAGTCACAGGGTAAAAAATCAATGTACAGAAATTGGTTGCATTTTTATACACCAATAATGAAGCAACAGAAGGAGAAATCAAGAAACTGATCCCATTCACAACTGCACGAAAAATCATGAAATACCTAGGAATAAACCTAACCAAAGATTACGATGAAAACTATAGAAAGCTTATGAAAGAAATTAAAGAAGACACAAAAAAATGGAAAAACCTTCCATGCTTATGGATCAGAAAGAAGAATAAATATTGTTAAAATGGCATTATTACCCAAAGTAATCTACACATCCAATGCAATCCCAATGAAAATTGCACCAGCGTTCTTCTCAAAGCTAGAAGCAAACTATCCTAAAAATCATATGAAACTACAAAAAACTCCAAATAGCCAAAGTAATATTGATAAAGAAAACCAAAACGGGAAGCAACATAATCCCAGACATTAGCCTCTACTACAAAGCTATCATCATCAAAACAGTATGGTATTGGCACAAAAAAAGACACATGGACCAATGGAATAGAATAGAGAACCCAGAACTGGGTCCACACGTGTATGGCTAATTAATCTTTGACAAAACAGGAAAGAGTATCCAATAGACAAAAGACGCCCTCTTTGACAGGTGGTGCTGGGTGAACTGGACAGTAACATGCAGAAGAATGAAACTAGACCACTTTCTTACACCATACACAAAAATTAACTCAAAATGGATGAAGGACCTGAAGATGAGACAGGACACCATCAAAACCCTAGAGGAAAAAGCAGAAAACAGCCTCCTTGACCTCAACCACAGCAATTTCTTACTTGACACATCCCCAAAGGCAAGGTAATCAAGAGCTCAAGAGCAAAAATAAACTATTGGGACTTCATCAAGATAAAAAGCTTCTGTACTACAAAGGAAACAATCAAGAAAACTCATAGGCAACCAATGGAATGGGAAAAGACAGTTGCAAATGACATATCAGACAAAGGGCTAGTATCCAAAATCTACAAGGAACTCACCAAACTCTACACCCAAAAACCAAATAATCCGGTGAAGAAATGGGCAGAAGACCTGAACAGACACTTCTCCAAAGAGGACATCCAGACGGCCAACAAACACATGAAATGATGCTCAGCATCACTCATCATCACAGAAATACAAATCAAAAGCACACTGTGATACCACCTCACGCCAGTCAGAGTGGCTAAAATGAACAAATCAAGAGACTATAGATGCTGGTGAGGATGTGGAGAAACGGGCAACCTCCTACACTGTTGGTGGAAATGTAAACTGGTGCAGCCGCTCTGGAAAACAGTGTGGAGGTTCCTCAAAAAACTATCAATAGAACTCCCCTATAACCCAGAAATAGCACTTCTGGGGATCTACCCAAGGGATGCAGAAGTGCTGATACATAGGGGCACAGGTACCCCAATGTTCATAGCAGTACTTTCAACAATAGCCAAATCATGGAAAGAGTCTAAATGTCCATCAACTGATGAATGGATCAAGAAGATGTGGCATATACATACAGTGGAGTATTACATGGCAATGAGAAAGAATGAAATATGGCCATTTGTAGCAAAGTGGATGGAACTCAAGGGTGTCATGCTAAGAGAAATAAGTCAGGTGGAGAAGGACAGATACCATATGTTTTCACTCATAGGTCTAACAGGAGAAACCTAACAGGACCATGGGAAAGGGAAGAAGGGAAAAGAGTTAGGGAAAGGGAGGAGACAAATCATGAGAGACACTTGAATACTGAAAACAAACTGAGGGCTGAAGGGGGAGGGGGAAAGGGGAAGGGGGAGTGATAGTCATGGAGGAGGGCACTTGTGGGGAAGAGCACTGGGTGTTATTTGAAACCAACTTGAAAATAAACTATAAATAAAAAAGAAATTAAAAATAAGTTTCAACAACACAACTATTAGCATAAAGCTCAAATTTTAAAACTCAGATCTGAAGGCAGTCACAAGAGTCTGCTGTTCTAAAATTGTGAACGTTTGTCCTTAGCTTAATTCTGAATCATCCTCAAATGTCCAATAATTTTTCTGAAAAATAAAATTTAGTCATTCAACTTTGCATATCGTATTATTAAATATTCCCATTAGTAATGTGGAATTAAAAGGTCAATGAAAAAAGATAGGATTTTAAAATAGCACATATGTCTTAATATACCTCTGATTTTGAATGCTGCCCAAAAGAGAGGAGTGAGTGAATCAAAACAGTATTTCTTTTTTTCTAACTTGTAATTTTTTTTCATGATGAAAATGTGCATGCAGATACTCATGTTTGCCTTTTATCTCAGGTGTTTGTCTGCACCTTAATTAGAAAACTGAATTTGAACAAAATTAAGTGCTTATTAAATATTTTCATAATTATGACAAATTTATGGATTATGCAGATAGTACTCAAGCCTATGGCCCCTTTATTATAAATTAGAGAGCATTTCAAGAAATAAATTGTCCCTTCAATTAATGAATTATGTGTTGCACAGCTCAACTTCCTCTTCATACTAATTTCGAACAACTGTCACACTTATTCAAAGATTTACTGAGGAAGAGACCAGAGATGCTAGTATTCTGCTTTTATCCATGTTGCATTTTAGTCATACTTGTAGGTTATGAGAAAAGTGAACAATTATCTTTCTCTACAATCTGAAATAGAAGCAAAGTTGGTTGAAAATGGAAAACTGACCTAGAAATATGCATATGCCTTTCAAAGGACCAAAATAGGTAGGTGCCGCATACTGCCTGAGTTAGGTCAACTTCACTTCAGAATCAGTGTGGGATATCATAGCAAAGACTCAAAATAACATGTTGTATGTGAACGACTGACATTTAACTCAGAATCAGTTTAATATTTTAAAACTGTGTAAATGCAGAAGCATTATTTTATTAGAGAATATATAGCTTGTAAATTTTTTACCCAATTTTTTACTTCCTTTATTACTCTAGGAAAATGAATATGTTACATAAAGTGCTTGCTTTTATTGAAAATTCAAACAAAATTATTTTACTCAATTTGAAATTCCTTTTTCTCAAAACAATATACATATCAAGGTGACCTCCAGGGACAAAATATGCCATAAATTGAAATCCTATACTATAGTCTATTGCGGAAATTTTTTTCTAGGCTAATATTCTACACTAAATTTAGTTATTCTAAAAGGGCAGATTACATACTTATTGCACATATTTTGACATATTTCAGTGAAAATAAGTATATACATCTACTTTAGAAATAACTAGATCAGGGCTCAATTTTGATGAGTTACTTATTTTGTCTTGTGAGTCATCCTAAGTATCTCCAAATTCCATTTACATTACATATCACAGTTCCTATTTATTATAGCCTAAGTAATTAATAGACATTTAATTCTTTTGAGGATTTGAAAAAATAGGTGAAGAGGTTATGAAGTATCTGAGAATTTTTAATAAAATTAATTCAGGTGGTTGAAAATCAGGTGTTTAAAATTTTTTTAATGTTTTATTTATTTTTGAGAGAGAAAGACAGCGTGAGCAGGGGAGGGTCAGAGAGAGAGGGAGACACAGAATCTGAAGACCGGCTCCAAGCTCTGAGATTTCAGCACAGAGCCTGCCGGGGGTCTCAAAACCACGAACCATGAAATCATGACCTGAGTCAAAGCCAGACACTCAACCGACTGAGCCACACAGGCACCCCGAAAATCAGTTTTTTAAGAACACTTTTGAACTCCTTTTCTCCCTATGGTCCCTGGCACTTCAGTTTTCTAATTACCTAACAAGATCGTTTATATCAGCAGTATAAAATGAGAATATGTTACATTCTAAAAACCAAACCAAACAATACGGATGAGTTCAAAATATAAGATCAAAGATACTCAAAATCTAGTCTACTAACTCCTGGATGACTGTAACTTCTAGATGGGATTCCTCCTATTTATACCAACCTCACAGAGGAACAATCACATCCTCCTAAGAAGGGGCTGATTGCCCTTTTCCATAGCAACAAGTGCCCATCAAAATCAAGTTCTCAAATATTCCATGCAATAAATAAAAACTCATTCTGTTATCAAGTCCTCTAAAAGCCAGCCAATCAGCTGCTTAGCTGTTTCTGAAGTCAGAATTAGCAGCAGCTTCACTGAAGTGCATATATTTATATAAGTAGCCAGCGATAGTCTAGTTCAAATAACCAGTTTTCTAACTAATAATAATAAACCAATCCCTAAGTTCTACTCTTGCCTCTGAAAGTCCATCAACCCTTGAACACCAAGCTTTCCAAGCCCTGAGGTAAAATAAGCTCTCTGCTTTCTCAGAAAGACTGTGCCTTAAAAGTACAACTCTGCCTGATTCAGCAAGCAGTACCTTTAAATTTTGTCTTGGATATTGAATGATTATCTTCCTTACATCTATAATTATGATAGGTCAATGTGAAAAGTAGTAGCATTATCCCCTTTACAAATAAATACAAAACTTATATAAGTAAAGGCATTTATTTTTCTCAATTAAAAAGAAGCCTATAAGTAGGAAGAACTAGTAGGGATCAACAAAGTAATCAAAGGCTCAGGGTCTTTCTGTTCTTATGCTCAGCCATCATTGCTGCTGACATCTTAGAAAACAAAAAAATGAAGAAGAAGAAGAAGAAATAGATTTGGGGTAGGTAGCTAACAGTAACCGTCACGATAGTATAGCAGTTAAGAGTTCCATATCTGTAATTATTTCCTCTGGGTTAAATTTTTTGTTCTGCAATTTATTAAGGGCATGACAATGGATAAATTATTTAACCTCTCCCTAAACCTTAGTTTTGTCTGTCTTTTCTCTGTCTCTTTAAAGAATTGCAGTAGGAATTAAATTACATAATACTTGTAAGGCATTTAAAATAGTAACTGAGTAGGGGCTGCAGGGTGGCTCATTCAGTTAGGCATCTGACTCTGGCTTAGGTCATCATCTCATGGTCTGTGAGTTCAAGCCCTGTGGTGGGCTTTGTGCTGACAGCTCAGAGCAGGGGCCTACTTCAGATTCTGTGTCTCCTCATAACCCTCTCCAACTTGCACTTGGTCTCTCTCTCAAAAAAAAAATAAAATAAATAAATTTAAAAAATAGTAACTGAGTAATAAATATTGGTATCATTATTACTGTATAAATGTACTTATGTTCTGTTCTCTCGGTTTTTCATAAAAAGTGGATCACAAGTAATGTTAATTCCTGTCAGCTTTGTATGCAGCAAACTAAGGTATTTTTTTCCCCTGCCAATATTAACTTAGCAAGGTAAAAAAAAAAAAAAAAACCAGAAAAAAATTGCATCAATTAGTTGATAAAAAGTAAGAATAAAATTTTTGCATTTTAATTTTAGCTTCCTTTGATGTTAATCTGCAAGTTTTCATTTTTAAAGAAATCTATCTAGTCTAAACATGCTGAAAATTATTGACTGGTCCAACTTCCAAAACACACACGTACACACACACACACACACACTCACATGATGAAAGTTCATGAACCCTGGCAAAATTTTTGTTGAACCTCCCTGAGTTTCAGGTTTATTTGAAACTGGAATCAGGTGAGTCTCAGATTTTGTTATGAACCTTTCACAAAGTTCTACAAATAAAACATGATTTATGCAACAAGTAGGATTTGACCCCTACCTGTTTCTAAAGTCTTCAAAATTTCTCAGTACTTATGTCTGACTTTGTAAGCTTTATACCGTAATTTTCAGACTAACTTCCCCTTATATAATTTAAAGTTTAATTGTTAGGGACAGGGATAAATACATTCTTAATAAGAAAAATCTCTTTTCATAGTAAAATTTTCATTGACAACTCTCAGAAATTCACTCTTTCCCTAAGTAGGACATAATTGCATAGGTATTTCTTCCTCTCAAACTTAGATGCAACTAGTTTTTCTTAATTTTTTTTCCATTATTTCACTTAGAATTGCACATGTATTAATTTCAAATTGATCACCTCCAGTTCAGAGTAGTTAACTTCTATACACAATGACTTTAATGATCCACTTTCTTCTTTTCTTGATAAATACTACATTGATTAGTTATTGACATGTTACTTCTTATTTTAATACATAAGAAAAGGGGCGCCTGAGTGGCTCAGTCAGTTGAGCATCCGGCTTTGGCTCAGGTCATGATCTTGCAGTTTGTGGATTTGAGCCCCACATCAGGCTCTGTGCTGACAGCCAGCTCAGAGCCTGGAGCCTGTCTTCGGATTCTGTGTCTCCCTCTCTCTCTGACCCTCCCCTGCTCATGCTGTCTCTCTCTCTCTCTCTCAAAAATAAATAAAACAAAAAAATAAGAAAAATACATAGGAAAAAATAGTGACAAAATGCCAGAGTCCAGCTCCAGCAGGTCCACGGGGAGTCCAGCTCCAGCAGGCCCAGGGTTCCCCTGAAGGGTGGTGGTGTAGGCCAGAGAGAGTGAGAGAGCCTTGAGTTTCGTTCTGGTCACCAGACGGGCACCCCCGCCCACCTCGCAGGCGTCTCCACCATTCTGGCAGGCATCTCTGCCCTGTCTGGTTCTCAAGCTTTATTTATGGCAAAAGGTACAAGGACCAGAAAGAGCAGTAAATTATTTCTCATAGATAAGTTTTACAATTTTCCGGGACATGGGTTCTGCAGAAGTTACAATTCTAGTAGTAATGATTGTCATAAAAAACTTAGCTATAGGCACTCATGTTGCCATAGGTATTTTTACAAAACCTCAGGTCTAGCCTTAAGGAAGCGACCTTTAACCAAGAGGCAAACAGCATTGTTTAGTAAAGGTCAGTTTATTATGAGCAAGGGTCATTAGGCTGTTTATAACTCTAAGAGAAAGTTCCCAGAAAAACAGGATTCTCAGGAGACATAATGCCTGCTCTCACAATCCCAAAGATGATTGATACATTTTATTGCAGTAGTGACTTTTACAAAGGCGTCCAGGCCCAGAAGTTGGTCAGATATCAGTTCATTGCTTAGGGGAAAATTATATGTTGCATTAGAGTGTATCTAGTTTACTCTTCTTTTCCCTGACCAGGTGCAATCATGCCTCAGGGACAGGGCAGGGGGACAGGCCGCTTCTGACACTAATCAGCAAAACACTCTGAGGTTTGGTGCCCAAGCAGAAATGAAAAGTTTCAAGAGTGTAGATTTTGGGAGCTATCTGGGGGCAAGAGACCGTGCAAACTTGCCGTACCCTCACCAGGAATTTTCATTCTACCGGTGAGTACAAATAGCTCCCAACAACAAAAATGACATGATATATATTCTAATTTGTTCAATAATATCACTAATTTGTTCAGTAATATTAATACAGTATTACATTAAAAGTAGCCCAAACTGTAAGGACGCAGGTCCGATTCCACCTTCCCCTGTACTTAAAGGGGAAGGCGCCAGCTTCTCCGGATGAAAGGGTGCACATTAAGGAGGGACAACTCCTGTGGCACCCAATCAGGAGAGGCCGGCTGACACCTTTGACCTTTCTAGGGGCGGGCCTAGTCACATCCTACGTGGGGGTCCTGGGCCCACTCTGATTGGTCAATACTCTGAATGTTGTGATTGGCTCCCACAACCGCCAGTATTGATTGGGGGGTAGGGATTGGATCACTGTACTTGTGTCGTCATTTCCTGTAATTCCCCCTCCCAAACTCATAAAAGCCCTACCTTGCCTTTGTTCGGGGCTCTCTCTCCACATGGCCAGCGGGTCGGTGGAGTCTGTGAGCCCAAGCTTAAGCCCGTAATAAAGCCCTTTGCTTTTGCAGGCGTGACTTGGTCTCCCTAGTAGTCTCTGGTGCTTTTTTTGGGGGCAATATTACAAACTTGGGCATAACAAAACTAAAACATTTCTTTATTTTTATAATAATTCATCTCTTTATATCAGTTAGAAGAAATCAGTGACAAAATCCTTGTGAATGTAGATTTCATAATTATATTAGATGGGTACCAAACTGTTAATGGGGTACAAAAGTCCCCTTTTCTAGGTAATATGGTACAGAGAAGAGAGGATGCTTAAGTAATTTTTCAGCTATTCAATGGGTGCTTCTCCCATTGAAGGGTGAGAAAGACAAAAGATAATGTAAAGGTCCTTGAAACACCTGTGGTGTAACATACATGTAGAAAATAAATCAGTGAGGACAAAACTGTATAACACAAATTGAATTAAATACTAAGAAAATATAGCTTAAAGCAAGAAGAAACTGCTTTTACTAGGTTCCTTGAAGGAATTATGTTTTATTAAAATGGGTGCCTGTATTCATTTATTTACTTTTTAAAATGATACTTCCTAAAGCTTTTTACTAAAGGAAATAAAGATAGAAAAATGATTAAAAGTATGAAGCTCAATGAACTTTTACAAGGTAAACATCCCCACATAACAAGCAGTGAGATACAAATAGAATGCTACAAGTATCTTAGAATGGCCCTTTGAGGGTTGCCTGGGTGGCTCAGTCGTTTGGGTGTCTGGCTTCAGTTCAGGTCATGATCTCATGGTTCATGGGTTCGAGCCCTGTGTCAGGCTCTGTGCTGACAGCTAGTTCAGAGCCTGGAGCCTGCTTCAAATTCTGTGTCTTCCTCTCTCCCTGACCCTCCCCTGCTTATACTATTTCTCTGTCTCTCAAAAATAAAAACATTAAAAAAAATTTTTAAGGCATTTTGAGCACCCTTTTAATCACTACCCATCCCATGTTTGAAGAGTAATTATTGAGCTAACACAACACAATTGTTTTATATGGTTTTGAAATGTACATATGTAAAACCATACAGCATGGACTCTTCTTGCATCTGATTTCTTTCACTTATCTTTCACTTGCTTTTGAGGTTCATTGATATTTGAAATATAACAGTAATTTTCTTACTCTCATTGCTGTATCATAGTCCACCACAATCTCTATACCTATTCTATTGTTGGGTGGACATTTTGGCTGTCTCTAATACATCTTTGTGAATTTCTATTGTGTGTGTGTATAGAATAGAGCTGCTGTGTCATAAGGCACGCATATATTCAGCTTAGAGAACACTGCCATGCAATGGATTGGCAAAGTGGTTTTTACTAATTTACATTACCATCAACAGTGTATGAACATATGTGTTGCTCCATGTTCTCTTTTCTCATCTTTGCAATTTTCATCTTAGCTATTCTTACAGGTTGCTAGTAGTAGCTTACTGCTTTTAATTCAAGCTCTCTTTCATATGTCGGTGGTAATGACTGTGACTTGTTTTATTTATTAGGTTGGCTGTCTTTTAAAACTGAATTGTAGGAGAATTTTATGTATTCTGAATAGGAATCCTTCGCCTGAATTATGAATTGTCAATAGCTCCTTCTTCTATGTGGTCTGCACTCTCTGAATGTTGTTTTCTGATAATTGAAAGTATTTGATTTTAATGTAGTCTAAGTAAGCAATATTTTATCTTCTAGCAAATTTTTCTATATCCTATTTATCTGTTTCACTTAGGCCAAACAACACATAATGCCCTGATATTCTAAGCACATGGGCAGCTGGTTTGTGCCATCTAGGTAATTAACAAAAGAGTGAAGTGCATTTAGGAGAGAAATATAATTAACATTGTGTTTTAGATAGGCCAGTGATACTGACTGAAATGGATTGAGAGGAGAGAGCCTTACTGCAGGTAGATTCATGAGAGACTATTGTAATCGCTTGTTTGAGAGATCATATGCCAGAAACTAAAGCAGTAGCACAGAGATAAAAAGTGAAATTCAAGAATTTACACAATTAAATTAGTACAGCTTACTGGTAACTAATAAAGAGAAAAAGAGAAATTGTAAATGAATCTTAGTTATTGGGCATGGGTGATTAGATAGTAATATCATTAACTAAAACTAAGGGCTATATTTTGATGACTAGATTTGATGTATTTGATGATAGTTTAATTTAAGCTATATTGAGTTTGAAGTGTCTGTGGCATGTGTATAAAATACATATCTGGGTAACTATTTTTTCTTCTTTCTGTTTCTCTTCATTTTCTATTTTTTAAATAATTGATAGCTATTAAATTGGTAATAAAACAAAAAACAATAAAAAAATATATCTTTCCCTCCTCTACCCACTCATATGGGACAATATGAAAATGAGTGACAGCTCACTGGCCCAGATTCATGCTGCCCAGTTGTCACTCCCAGTGCCCATGCAGATAATCAGATGCAGGATCCCTGATCCAGAAACAAGTCCTATTTCCACATAGTGTTTGAGGCTCAACAATCAGTAAATCTTGGTAACTTTCATCTACTGGACTGGTTTTGGCCCCCATTCTCTTGTTTCTGGTCTGTTCTGTCCCCAGTTCCATACAAGTCTATGGTAGATCCATGAATCTATACCCATACAGCTGTGAGCCTTCTTCTTATCATTTTTTTCCCTTGGGGAACAGGGTTCTTTCTCTACGTACAGACTTTTTGAAGTCAGAATTGAATATTTTCTGATACGTAGATCCTTGAAACTTCCCGGTGCCCCTGTTTCCAAACCCCAATGTTGTGTGTTCAATATCTTTTTTGTGTAACTTATTTCACTAACTTACTTATGTGAACCTTTTAGGCATTTTGATTTGCTACACCAAAAAAACATATGCTTACAAAAAAAAATAATAAAATAAATAAATAAATAAATAAATAAAAGAACCACTGCAGACTAGACTATAAATTTAGAAAAAACTATCCAGCATTATTAGTATTTGAGTTATTTAGTAACTCAGTTGATGCTGCTGCATTGAGCAAAAAGTGAATTCTCAATGAAGCCACACAGAAGGAGGAGTCAGATTCAACTAGTTCTGGAAAAATAGTTATCTTCAATGAAAAGCTAATTACTCACTGTAATAAAAATAAATATATTTCTTGACACTTGAGAAAGCACTATAAAAGTGGAAATTGGAAGAATCTAAATATCCACTTTTTAGAGGTACTTTGGTAAAAGGTGTTGAGGGAAATGATAAATAGTTGCTTGTAGTTTAGGGTTATAATACCTTGGCTACAATGTTACATACTAGGTGTTACCATCTAATTTTGGAAGGAAATCAAACCTTAGATTCTCCCTGTATCTCACATTTCACCTCATTTCACCCCTCAACCACACACAGAGCAAAGCATTTTCCTGGATGTCAACATCACATAAGACGCCACCCAGCGTGACCCTTGAGTGCCCAAGTTCTAGGGCACCACATAGTACTGTGCAGGTCATGCCTGCCCAGCTCTACATGTACCATTGGCTGCCCTAAAAGTAAGAAGTCATCAGTCAACTCAGCAGCCTTGTCAATGTGAATTAACCCATACTCTTAAGAAACAAAATCAAACTCTGAAATTCTTTCACAGGACTTTCATTTTTAGGTCTAAGGTTATAATCTGTCACTAACTGCAATACAGTAAGAGACACTGCAAATGAGACTTTAGGCCAGTTGAGCTGACAATGCTTTTTAATTTCCTAATCCGAATTTTTACCTCCTTAATTTCAGCATTTTTATTCTGTACTCATCTGTTTCAACTAACAGTCACAAGAGCTCTGAAAAAGAAAAGCTTATTGCCTCCTCCTCTAACCCCACTGACAGTGTCCCATTTGCCTTCTCAGAAAATGGTTTCTCCCTCTCACTGGAAATGCTTTTAGCCAGTGTTCCCTCTGTGTCTCCTAACAAAGCCAGCGTCACAGCTGGGGCAGCTCCGCTCCCAAGGGTTTTTCAGTAGGTTCAGTCTCGTTGGGAGGGAGTGCCTGCCATCTGACCTCTGTACTGTACATCTACACAGGCTGGATGGAGAAACAAGGCGGGCAGAGGAGAACTGGGTCAGGAGAAGGAAGAGAAAGAGACAAAAACAGAGTCTGGGATCCAAAGAGTCCAAACACTGTTTGGTTTGGCTTTCAGACATGGCAGCTTAGCAACAGGAAATGTCAGCTTATTAAAGACTTCTCATGGCATCATCAGACGACAGCCATCAGACCCCTTGGCAAGGTTCCCAAGATCACACTGAGTGAGAAAAACAATATGAACCAATATGAATGTCTATATTTCCTTTCTAAGAGGGAAGAGTTTACTGGGCTGGCTGATTTGGCAAGCTGTTAACAGAACTAATTTGATTGCTTTGGCAAGGATAAGAAACTGCATAAGGAGATCTCCCAGCTCGGATGCCAGCTTTGGATTCCAATGATTATCCTGTATACTGCTGACCTGACGTCAACAATGAGATAGAGGTGGCTTGGGTTGGCAATCGCAGAAACATCACTGAAAGAAAACATTACTGATTACAGTTGGCCATTTGCATGTATAAAGGAAAAGTCTTTTCTGTCAGAAGCAGGTCAGAGCCACCCTCAGGCCTATTATTTTGGGGGGCAAATTTCAAAAAAGATGCATTTATCATGCTTGTCACACCCATGAATGTACCCCTTATGTTATCATCCTCATAGTGTATAACTCTGCTCTTAAAACTGCTTCCTGTTAGGGGATAGATCCTACTTATCTAAAGCTCAGAGCCTACTGAAGTGTTTGTTGCATTAACAGAACTTTAGTTTCCTCTTGCCCATAGGAGATAGAAGAAGGACACTCACCTCTGGTACTAGTTACATGGCACCATGTGCTTCATTCTCTGGAAAGGAACAGAAAGCTGAAGGAGAGACACATTATAAGTTCCATGAACATCTCTATTGACGATCTGTGTGCTTTTGTTTTCCTCAGCATACTGATCAGCAGCTTCACTAACCAGATTTTACTGCCTCTGAAGTTTTGTTGCTTCTAAAACCTATAGCTAAACATAAGGGAGCAAACAGAAATCAATATACTCTGTCTTCACTATGATTTTTAGGATATTCCCCAACTTCCTCACTCATTACAAAATGCATATGGCGCTGAGGCAGCAGGCGCACGGATTCATTCAAATGCAACTAAGGAAGTTGCCTTTGCCTTCAACATCCATGTGGTATCCTTTATTCTTCTTGGCATCTATCCCTTTGAATCACACCATCCTTGGAATACCAGGCCAGGCAGATTCGTCACTGAGGAAACTCATAGAGATCTGTTAGAAGCAGGTAGAAGATATGGGCATCTAAGGCTAAGTAGGTACTCATGATCTCAATTTCATTCCAGGTGCTTGCAAAGCTTCTTCATACCTAGTGAACCACAGGGAACTGTGGAACCACTGTCAATTTCTCAAAGAGGTTGAACTCTGGAGGGCTTGATTATTGCTTCAAAAGGTCCACTAGATTCTAGACCACACTTGAAACTATGGTCTGCTCCTTCAAGGAAAATGTTTCCTTTTTTTACATATGCTCACTTGTCTCAGGTTACTACTCAGTGCTATAATGATAACTACCACTCTAACTTTGCTTGGATACTCACTATTCTTTTTTTGTCATACTGAATGGGTGAAAAGTTAAGGATCTAGGATATACTAAAATAGGTGATTCATTTAATGGCATGAGTCATAATCATATTGTTCATTCAACCAACATACTTATGTCATTCCTACTACATGTGCAAGTCATTCACTGGGCATAGTAAGAAAGAGGTTAAGAAATCCACGAGTAAATTTCCAGGGAGTACTTGACAGAATAAATATATGATATTTTAATAGGCCAACCTACTTTACTAAAGGCTAAAACTGACATTTATTCTTCATGTGGTGGGATCCATACAGAGATATTTAAGTCAAGGCTTTCTGTGACTAACAGACTCACACAATTTCTAGGAAGGCCAGAGAACTATGTCTGGAGGCTATGTATGTAATTAGAATTGACACCATAACGCAGAACTATCCAATGAAGCCATCATTGCTACTATCACCAAACACACCCTTGCACTGCCTTTAGAACTTCAGCTACTATTGGCCCTGGAAACTGAAGACTTTCCTCTTCCCACAGCAAAATGAGTTTTTCATGGCACCTACTTCTTTCAGTCATTAGATCCTAAATCAAAGTTTCAGGCCAGAGTATCTGACTGATCCTAATTCATGTGCTCACATCCTAACTGTGCATAAGGCTGGAAAAGCCTGTATACGAAGTTTCTGTTACTAAAGTAGGAGACGGACAGAGCCAAAATTCAGAGGTAGAGACAGAATAATTATTTGACAAAAAATTAGTGGCTTTGCTCCAAATACCCAGAGCCTCTGCTGCTATTTTTTTTACCAGGGTTTGCAGCAAACTCCCCAGAGATCTTAAATTGCCACAAACTCATAGTAACAATTCCTCAAGACATAAGCAGCATCAACAGCCAGAACCAGGTGGGAAAACTTCTCTTGCTCTGAGCTTGACTGAAAGTTGGTAGCTTTGGTAGCAATCCAGTAAATGAATCAGAGATATCCACCCAAATGAGGCATAGATCCTCTCAAAAATCTAAAGATGTAAGGAAAACTGTGCTTCTTTCTTAGTTACGAGAATAAGGTGCAGCAACTCACCCTTTACTGTGAAAACCCCACACTACTAGATCAGTATTACTGATTTTTCCTCTTGCCTCAGATTCCAATATATGGCTCAGCAGAGTCTTGTGATGAGTGCTGTCTTAATTTAAAATATTGATTTTATTCATCATGGATTATTTGACATTAAGGATGTTTTTCTGATTATTGCATTAAAATATTTTCTATCTTGATTACTGAATTTTTTAGTGTCCCCCTAAAGTGTGTGCCTTTGAAGAATGCCTCACTACTGGTTCTGCTTTAAGTCCATTCTCAGGGATATTCAACTGCCCTGTTTCCAGGAACAACTATTATATTAAGGAAGACAAATATAACATGTAGTCTGGAGAATATATAGTTCTGGGTAGGGGCATGTACATATGAAATACGATAGCAGGGACAGTCTCAGAGTAGGTGACATTTGAGGAAAGACACGAAAAAAGGAACAGAGACCCAGATTTGTGTTTACACGTATCAGTTTGGATTTTAGAGGGCTACTCATTGATAGGACTTAGGGACATGGTGGTCAAGGGACACTGTCAAATATCTCACAAAGTCACACCTTTGGCTTATCATCCAGCCATGTGCCTACTGAGATATGCTTTCTCTCCTTGCCTCAGTAACTAAGGTCTCTGCCCCATTACTTAGCCTCTGACACTTGGGGATTCTCGTCTCGCCACTGTAACCTGTAATGTCCCCAGTTTAATACATTAACACCCCCAAGCATCTCTGGTCAATATGAAACACCCATGCTCATCCAGGCCTTTAACAGTATCCAGAATGCCCTGAGGGCCAATTACAAAGTCAAATCTGAAAGGAGGGTATATGGGCTTATACATCTAAAAATAACTGTCAGATTTTAGGGGTGCCTGGGTGGCTCAGTTGGTTAAGCATCTGATTTTGGCTTAGGTTATGATCTCACAGTCTGTGAGTTCTAGCCCCATGATGGGCTCTGGGTTGACAGTTAGGAGCCTGGAGCTGCTTTAGATTCTGTGTCTCTCTCTGTCTCTCTCTCCCACCACACTCTGTTTCTGTCTCTCAAAAATGAATAAACATTAAAAACTTTTTAAACTGTCAGATTTTGTAATTATATATGTATATATTTTATATATCATTGCCTTATTATACTACTACATTATATTAATATATATTATACTCAATCTTTATAAACAAAAAAATCTGAAAGATGCATATGGAAATACATTATCAAGAAACTAGACAAAATAGGGAAAAAGATAATTTTAGACTGAGCTGAGTTTATCAATACACATGTGCATTTACAGAGCATCTAAATTCAATACGCATGCTCAAGCAGAGGGGAGTGGTTCTAACTTGTCTGCTTGGTTGTTTTGATTGAAACCTGGACTCAATTGTGATATGTACTACAAAACAAACAAACAAATAGAGATGTCAAAAATTCTGTGGACGAGTATGAAGAAATGATCTACACACTTACAGAATTCTATCCATGGGAGTATATTTATCACATTAATTTATCCACCAGCCCTTAACCATTCCCTTCAAGAAGGCTCTGAAGACTGTTGTCAAGACCCTGAGAATTAAGTTTTTGAGAAACATATTGTTATTTTATTATGTGTATATATACATTTATATATAAATTAATGCAGGTATTTTCAACACGTTTAAATAGAATAATTACTATTGCCTGAATAATGTCCTTGCTCCCAAAGTTATAACCAATTTATATCAGACTAGATATAATGATCATAGGGCAGAATTTACCCCAGTTTATAATTGATAGAAAAAAAATCAATATGGAAAATGAACTTTCTTGCTTTAAAAATTGGTAAGGTTTCTCCTAATAATATTTTATGTACCTTAATGCTTTCACTAGAAGCATTTTTTTATTTTGCAAAATATTATAAATTGAAAGGATTCCCAATACAATGAGTATGTCTATTTTTCCAAGACTTTAGAAGAAGATAATAACTGACTAAATAACCGGGGTTCGTTTCTAGAAAAACAGTATCTGTTTTACACCAAAATAAATTCTAAATAATTATGTCAGAGCCATAATATAAGGTAAAACAAATCAGTTTCTGGTAGATAGAAGTTTCTTGACTCAGTGCTGAATCATCTAAGGCTTCTCCCTTCTACTCCATTTGCTTCAAGTGTATACTAGCAGAATGCTCAATTAACACATCAGTACTCCTGAGGTCACCACTTCAAAAGCAGAACCCAGATTCCCATGCCACATGTGGATCACCTGGATAGAAAGTCCTTGTCATCTTCAAGGTTCTTCCCATAATTCTGAATTATAGGCATATCAGGTTTATGTTACTTTTTCACTTTCTCTAATGCATCACTACATTTCTTCTATTATTTGCAATATTTTTAGATCAGTTTTTGCTAGTTCTGTAGGTATAATCACCGTTCAGTTTGGCATTATTTCACTTTCCCCTTGATGATTAAAGAAGATTTTTTTTAATGTTTATTTTAATAATTTTGAGAGAGAAAGCACACACGCCCTGCACCAATGGGGGAGGGGCAGAGAGAGAGAGAAAACTCTCACCCTAAACCCTCCACTTTGTCAGGACAGGGCCCTAAAATGGGTTCACCAACCATGGGATTATGACCTGAGCTGAAATCAAGAGGACGCTTAACCAACTGAGCCACCCAGGCGCCCCAAGATTTTTACATGGTATGTTGTTCTCATTCATTTCCTGTGTTATTCCGAATTATTTTTTGCAAAAGTATTCCCCATTATCATGTCCTTGCAAGTATTAAATTAATAGTGTACTTCACTGTTAAGCAATTAAATTAAACCCCTCTGCCGATATTTAAGGAACTTTAAAAATGTGTTATCTTTCTTCTTTAATATGGCTTCTTGCTTTAAGAAAACGTGCCTCACAGATAAGTGTCCCTTGTTGACCTGTCCAGCAAAGCCCCAGCCTGCCAGGAAGACACTTCTAGTCCTAAAACCACCAGCCAGCCAGCCCTCAGAAGGCTGGAGGGGCCTTGTCCCTAAGTCCCCAGAAGAAAGAGGACAGTGACCTCTTCAATGGTCGACTCTATGAGGAATGGCCCATCAGGCTAGAATTTGACTTGGACGAGGCTGCCTTCACAAGGAAACTGGGGAAGAGACTCGGCCTCAGACCTCCCTCAAGGAGACCAAAAATGAGAAGGAAAGCCCCTACCCCACCCCAGGAGGTAGGCGAGGGTCCCATTCCCCCTCCCCCGGGTCTTCCAACTAACTAGGTCACCTAACCCTTCCAGAGCAGGCAGAGAGGCAAGTCCCCCTGACCACCCCCATAGAGGGCAGGGAGGCCCGTCCCCAGAACACTCCCATAGGGGGCAGGGAGGCCGGCCCCCGGAACGCCCCATAGCCGGCAGGGCCTTAGCTCAGCACCTGGGCACTGGGCCGGTGGCCACAAACTCACCTCCCAGCAGGCAGGTCCTTTCAGCCTCGGCCGATGGTATGCCTGCGGTGCAGCCCACGCAGGGGCTTGCAGGGGCGATGGGCAAGGAGGAAACCGCAGCTCCTCAGGGGACTTGGGCTCCCACCCGCAGTCAGTCAGGGGACCCACCGCGTCATCCTCAGTGGCGTCTGGGAACCATCTGCTCAGCCTGCCCGCAGCCGTCTGGGAGCTGAGGGCGTGAGTACTTCCAGGACAGGCCGAGGTTCTAGGTACCCGGCCGGGGTGGAGTATCTCGAGCGGTTTAGGACTTCCTGTTTTGAAAGCCCGCCCTGAAGAAACAGTGCCCTGACCTCAGGTTCACCTGCTGCTGAAGGACAGCCCTCGGAGACCAGCCGTGCACGGGATTCGCCGCGCCAGCCTGGGAAGTCCGCCTGGGGCTGGGCTGGAGGAACTTGGTTTTCTGGGAGAAAACGGTGGGTTTCTGTGCCGTTGCCCATGCCGCCCATCGCGGACGTGCTGCTGTGCACAAGAACCAGGACCCGGCCACGGAAGTGACACAAAAGGAGAGCCTGGTGCCGAAGAGCACGGGGAGGCTCTCTGCAGAAAGTGCCTGCAGATGGGGAAGATCACGGATGGGTTTGAGGGGATCGTGTACAGGGGAGGAAGGAGGCCCAGAAGCAGAAGCAATCTGCCAAAGCCAAGATACAGAAGGTTCTGAAAGAGAAAGAGCAATTTGCAACAGATGCGAACTCCGTGGAAATTTTTTTAACATTTTCTCTGCCCTCTCAAAGCTGTTTGAGCAACTAAAGAAGTTGATCAAAGGCTGTTAATGAATGCTTTCTAACCAATGAACGATCGCTGAAGTAGCACGTTGATTACATAGTAAGAATTGAAAACGAAGGCCAGAGATACCAAGCACTGAAGGCTCATGCAGAAAAGAAACTGCAAGGCGACAGATGAGAAGATAACCCACCTCCAGAGTAAGGCGCAATCAGAGACCTTGGCCTTCCAGGAGAGCCTAAGAAAGAAGCACGTAAGCATCCACTTGCTGGAGAAGGTCACTGAGCAGAAGACTTAAGGAAACAATGAACTGACCAGAATCTGCAATGATCTGATTTCCAAGATGGAGAAAATCTGACATGGAAGTTCCTGACCAATGCCCATTCTGTCTTCCTGTCTGTGTCTGACTTTGTTAGAAGAGTCCATGCTTTTCTCTCTGAATTTCAACTCATTTTTAGAAGATTGCTTTAAAGAGAAAAGTAAATACAGTTTCCCTTAAGTTAAAAGAGAGAGAGAGAAAAAGAAAGAAAGAAAGAAAGAAAGAAAGAAAGAAAGAAAGAAAGAAAGGAAAAGAAAGAAAAGTGCCTGATGTTTCTTAACAGTATTTCTGAATTTTTGACTTCTCACTTCACTGTTTTTCTTGCCTCTATCTCAAAAACAGTTTCTCCTTGCCTTGCATCTACATGTGTTGCTTAACTCTTTTTGACCCCATGTATCTGTTCTCTGTGTTCTCCTATGAGCAAAGTGCCTTCAAGCCTGTGATACACCCACCACATGGAATCCCTGTGTCATTCCTGTGGTGTTGCACACTGTGTCTTCCCCACAAGATAGTCTCTTTCCTAGGTTACAGATGCCTCCATTTGTTTAATACTCTCAAAACATAGAAATCAAACTACTGTATGCTCCCCTAAAATTCATTAATTCTAGTATTTAACATAAATCCCATGGATCCCAGAGAGTTAATAAATAAGCTTCAGAAAATCCATGATGCCCTCTCCCTGCCCCAGGATTGTATTACAACAATAAAATGTTAAGAGTCACTGATCTCTTCTAACACTAATAACTTTACAGATACAGAAACTGAAATCCAAGGTCGGAAAACGAAATTACTTGAAGGGAATAGATTTTTGAATCCTGTTCCTTTCAACTTCTGAACTCAATTTCACATTCTCTTGGGGGTATAAAATTCCATGAAATGTCTTCAAAATCCATTACCCTGCCTGCAGGCAGAATTTGTCATAAAGATCCCAGCAGATGCAACCCATGATACTATTAAAGATCTCCTGGGAAAGGAATTTAAAATTTCCTTCAGTTTACTTTCACACAAGCATAAAGTCTGCCACTTAGAGCATCCAATACATTATATTACTTCTCTTTCTTATATCTTGAACACATACACACATACACACATACCCCAGGGCCTTCCATATAAGAAGTGATCAAGTAAAAGTATAATTTACCTTACTTGTACTCTTTATCAAATAGTATTTCAACTTGAGCTTTATTTGAATATGAAAATTAAACAAAAACAATATCAAATTAGTGTTTTATGTTTTTATTACATAAAAACTCAGGTTGATATACTCAAGGTAATCCATACATCCTTCAGCCAACAAAACAATTATCTATGCTGTTAATATGATATATTTATTCTGTCTTTGTGAGGTTGAGTTGAAAACGAAAATCCCTGCCCTGGCTTGTCCTCATGAAGTAACAACAGTAGGAACGTTTCTGAACAACGTGTCATATCCCTAAGCCATCTCCAGGCTTCCGGGGTCTTCACAGAGTAGGAGGGAGCAGAACATGAGTTTTCTTCCTTTTAAGTTAAAATGACTTCTTCAGTGTCTAGGAATCCCTACCCTTCTCTGATACTCCTTCAGATAGTTTGCTGTTATTCTGCAACAGAGTAGGATTTTGAGTGATTTGTACTTCCTAAGTTCAAGTGAAACTATTTCAAATCATTCCCATTTCCATCTCCAAATGTCTATGGCATAGGTAAACAATAGAAAAGACTGAACATGATGAATAGCAAACTAAATCTCTCAACAGCATGATTACTCAAAATAATGTAAGTCTGTTTCTAACAGAAGGGCTGAGTCTAAAAGTGACAAACCATTTTGCTTTTTTTCAGCCTAAATTATTACTGATGATTGGGGGGCGGGGGAATAAACTGACCAAGCAAATGTGTTCTCATTGCATAGGGTCATAGTGAAAGAACAGACAATTTAGCAGTCAGAGAGAAGAGCTGAGGGAGATACATCGAACAAATTCTAGCTACTGCTAGGAAACCAGGCAGATAGATGATCAGGAATTATAAAGTTCAAAAAGGGTACTGAAGCTTGACCTATAATAACGTTGGGAAAGAATGTAGAGCAAGCTGGCAGAATCATTGAAAGAGAGGATTGCTTGAATATAGATATGGCAATAAGATGTTGAACAGGAGAATTGGCATGGATAGATGTCTAGAAATAAAATCGCATTCCCCTTCAGCAGGTTTTACATAAAAGGAACAAGGTATGTAGATAAAAATAAATTATGCCATTCCTTTCCACAGGGAGACTCTTCTTTGAGATCCCTTCTTCTCTGCCTTCCTGAGGTCCCGACATTCTCAAAAATATTGTACAAGGTGTGCATTGTGGCATTTTGGAGGATTGACTGAACTCTAAAAACACACTGATTGAGCGCTGCCCAAGCACTGATAAGTGGCTAGTCAAATGCTGCTCTTTTCCCAGGATTCATTCTTTGTAGAGGGTGCAAAAATAGCCATTTTCCTTTTTTCAGTGGCACTATGGTAGAGTGAAGTGGTTGAGTGGATATTCATGGTATAAGAACTATACTTCTTTTGGCCAACTGCTGTTCTCATCATTTCAAAGTGCCTTTTGAATTGAGCTCAGTCTGAAAAAAATAAACGGAGAAGTCTCATATAAAGAGGCATTTTGTGGTTAGATTGCCCTGTCTAGCTAGTGTTCTTGTTGACCATAGAGTGAGGAATGTCTTGCTGAAAGAAAGTGAAAAGACATTGTGTCTTTGTCAAGTATCAGTTCCTCACCAAACTGCAAAGAAAATTTGTAGCAAAAAAGGGGAGTACTGGGGGCAGGAGGAAAAGAAGGAAAACATTTTTAGTGTGTAAGCAAAGACATATATGCACCAAAACAGGAAGGCAATGTTGTTTTCCAGTATGAAAGATAAAGGTAACCTTTTAACATTAAAATGTCACTAGTTCTGAAATTTCCCAGAATAGTTTGTAGTCTCTTTTGATTGAGCGATAATTGACATAAAACATTAAATTAGTTTTAGGTGTATAATACAATAATTTGATATTTGTATATATTGCAAAATGGTCACCATAGTAAATCTAGTTAACATCTATTACTGTGTGTAGATTTTTTTCTTGTGATGAGAACTTTTAAAATTTGCTCTCTTAGCAACTCTCATATATGCAACACAGTAGTAATAACTATAATTGCTGTGTTATACATTACATCTCCATGACTTATTTATTTTATAGAAATTTGTACCTTTGGCTTCCTTTAGCCATTTTGCCCACCCTGCCATTATAGTCAAACTATTTCAAATCCTTCCCATTTCCATCTCCAAATGTCATCTCCCTCTGTGTCCATGGAGTTGTTTCTTGTTTGTTTGTTATTTTTTTGGATTCTATATATATGTAAGATTATATGTTATTTGTGTTTCTCTGACTTATTTTACTTAGCAGAATGCCTTCAAGGTCCGTCTATGTTGTTGCAAGTGGCAAGATGGCATTCTTTTCTATGGAGAAGTAATATTCAATCTATAGAGATAGGTAGGTAAGTAGGTAGATGGTTAGATAAATTACATTTCTTTATCCATTCATCCATTAATAGATACCTGTTTCCATGTCTTGGCTATTGTAAATAATGTAATGAACATGGGGTGTATATATCTTTTCAAGTTAGTGCCTTCATTTTCTTAGAATAAATACCCAGAAATGGAATTGCTGCATTGTATGGTAGTTCTATTTTTAATTTTTTGAGGAAACACCATAACATTTTTTATAGTAGCTATACCAATTGACATTCTTACTAACAATGCACAAGGGTTATTTTTTTTCTACATTTTATCCAAAACTTGTTATTTCTTGTGTTTTGGATTCTAGCCATTCTAACAGGTGTGTAGTAGTATCTCATTTTGGTTTTGATTTGCATTTTCTTAATGATTAGTGTTGTTGAGCATCTTTTCATGTACCTTTTGGCCATCTGTATTTCTTTTTCACAAAAATGTCTATTCAGATTCTCTGCACATATTTAAATTGGATTGTTAGGCTTTTTTTTAATTGTTGAGTTGTATGAGTACTTTAAATATTTTTGATATTAGCCTCTTATGAGATATGTGTTTTGCAAATATTTCCCCTACATAGAAGGCTGCCTTTTTATTCTGTTGATTGTTTAATCATAATCTTTATGGTTTCATATGCATCATTTTTCCCATCATTAAGTCCCAAGACTTCTTCATTGCATTTTAGTGGAAGAGGTAGCATACAGTGAGTCAATAAAACCTTAAAACTTATGACTACACTATCTAATAGAATTGACTTCCTTAAGCTATTTATAAACTCAGCAAAAAATAAAGTTATTTCATAAGTTTTCATACACACTTAAGCTTTTTATATGCATTAAAGCTCAGATGATTATTTTAAAGCGAAGTTAAAATATATTTCTAGCTAATGTTTTAGTTCTGCTTTTTATATATTAAAGGGGAATTGAATTATTGAACACATTTTCAAACAAAGATTTAATTTACACTTCTAAATATGCTTTGGTTTCTTGCTTTTAAAAATAAATGGCTGTTGAGGTGTCTGGGTGGCCTAGTCAGGTAAGTGACGGCCTCTTGATTTTAGCTCAGGTCATGTTCTCACAGTTCTTGAGATCAAGCCTGCATCAGGCTCCCTGCTGACAGCACAGAGCCTCCTTGGGTTTCTCTCTCTCCCTCTCTCTGTCCCCCTCCCCTGCTCATGCTCTCTCCAGGTATCTCTCTCTCTCTCTAAAATAAATAAACTTAAAATATGGCTATGATTTTTAAATATTAATATTTATTATCCTTAAATTAAATAAATTAAGGGAAAACTTAATCCTTTAATATGGAGCAATGGTCCAAAAGTGAAAATGAGAAAAGGTGAAAAGGAGAATGATTTATAATAGTTCTTAAAAAGACAAATGGTGGAAAGAAGAAAGAAGAAATGATATTTTATTGGTTTCAAAGCAAAACTCACAGTACTATCTATAATTATAATTATGGAGAAGACTTGGTATAAGAAAATAATTAACAGGATAGATATAAAACAATATGAGGCTAATAAGTTACTCAGGAACAGTATATTTTTTATATTATGAAAAATGCCTCTATTATGTTGCCTTTTCATTTAATGGTCCTAGAGATAGGCAAACATAATTTTTTAAAATCCTGAATCAAAAGTTGATAAACCCAAAAGTCATTCCTTTTTTCTTCCTGCATAGCTTTTTACTACTAAATCAATGTGGTACTAAAAAATCTATTTCAAGCTGCAAGGGTATTTTTCATGTCAATGCCTAAATGAAATACTTTAAAGAAAAGAGACCAATACTTCAATTTGTAATAAACTAGCATCCACATGTAGGAAAGCAGTCATAAAGGATGTCAAAAAAGGATTACCACAGGTGGCTCCCATCAGACATCTAAATTTAAATTAAAATGGTGTGGGGCACCTGAGTGGCTCAGTCAGTTAAGTGTCCCACTTTGTGGTTTGTGGATTTGAGCCCCGCATGGGGCTCTTTGCTGACAGCTAGCTCAGAGCCTGGAGCCTGCTTCAGATTCTGTGTCTTCCTCTCTCTCTGCCCCTTCCCCGCTCACAATCTGTGTTTCTCTCAAAAACAAATAAATTTTTTTTTAATTTTTTAAATTAAAATTGGTATGCCAGTTGAAGTTTCAATTTAATCAGGTAGCTATAATCTCAGAATCACTGATTAGAAAGTGATGTATCTACTATCTAATTAACTCAAAAAGGCATAAGCCATAAATGTACAATTATTTCTTAGTTAACATATTAGATGTCACAGGACTCTCTGTGTATTTTATATTAACATTTAGCAAGGTAACTTATAGGATATTATTTTCATGGATATGGAATAATTGCCTTTTC
Organism: Suricata suricatta; assembly: GCF_006229205.1. NCBI lineage: Eukaryota > Metazoa > Chordata > Mammalia > Carnivora > Herpestidae > Suricata > Suricata suricatta. Next base: position 94,614,834 of record NC_043700.1, read on the forward strand.
AACATGATTTTCAATGGAGCCATTCAAACAAAAGCAAATGATTTAACCATCTTCAACATATTTAAATTGCTTTTTTTTGAATATACAGAAAAAGAAAAAACTACAATATTCCTTTTATAACTAAATATTATTTAGTTGTGATTATGTTTTTTCTCTAAATATATTCTTTCACTTTATCTCTATGAGCTGTAAAATGTGACAATCTCTGTTCTAGAAAAGACACAACAGTCATTTTTCATCAAAACACCAATTTTAATGAATATCTGGTGAGTGACAACTGTGTGTCCGGAACCAGAATAGGGCTCAGTGAAATGAGAGACAGCGTGACATATGGTCCCAACTAGAGGAGTTTAAAATTTATTTGAGAATATAAGCCTACTTACATAAAAACATTTTATGGTAAAAAGTAAAAATTTCATCAATGGTGGTAAAAATAGATTTCAAAATGTAAAAAAAAGAAAAGAAAAAGAGGAGTAAATTCCATGGCTTTGGATAAACAGTATCTCAAGAGAGCTGGAAAAAAATGAAATTGATGCCTTAAGAAAAGGGAATGACATCTAAAAACACAAGAAGCATAATGTCATATCATCTCAAGGTTACAAGGGATTATGAGAGTGGCCCAATTGGAGACACTTATGGTTATACTTAAAGGCTAAAAGACAAATAGTGTGTGTGTGTGTGTGTGTGTGTGTGTGTGTGTGTGTGTGAGAGAGAGAGAGAGAGAGAGAGAGAGAGAAACAGACAGAGACACAGAAAACTAATTTTTAGTGAATGCTAATTTTATGTCAAGGACTCTTCAAAGCACTTTAAATTAACTATTTTATTTAATCATTATACAATCTATGATATTTTTAGTATTATTTTAACCTGATTCTATGTTTTTTATGTTTAAGGAAACAAAGTTCCAAAGGGTTAAGTTATTTGTCTAAGTTACATGATAAAACTTAAGCTAACATTGGAACCACAGGAGCTTGATTCCAGACGCCACTCTTTCAAATCATATGACACTGCAGGGTCATATACCCTAAGGGCCTGAGCTCTGGATCAAGGCTTCCTGAGTTTAAATCTCTGCTCCCCTATTTACTTGTTTGGGTCCTGGCACAAGTTACTCAAAAGCTCTGAGCTTCAGTTTCTTTGTCTGCAAAATGGGAATAATAATGGTAGTTAACTCACTAGATTGCTAAATAAATTATGTATAAGGCAATATAACAGTATCTGGTCCATACCAAATACCTAAAAATGTTAATATAGTGTTAGTAGTACCTCTGTATTGAATCTTTGTTAAAAATATATAAATACGTGTGTGTGTGTGTGTGTGTGTGTGTGTGTATCTATATATACATATAAATGTACCGGGTAAGAAGAGATTGATTAATTGAAAACAGGGTTTTGTTCCTAAGGTGAGCAGGGTTTAAGCAGCTTGTGGTACTCCCAGAACTAGTGGTACTGTTTCTAATGGCAATTCTGTCTATCCTGGTTCATAGAACATTCACTAACCAGTTTAGTGATCTTGACTGTTTTCACTGAATCCCGATGTCAGGCCCCATCCTCACAGTCTTTAGTGAATCTCGGTTTTGTCCATTAGCACCAGATGACAGACACTGCTCTGGCAGGAACAGCTAAGAGAAGACTTCCATTTTCCCTCTGAAATGATATAGAAACATCCATCCATCCATCGTCTTGCCAATATCAGTGTGCCACCAGGGGACTTATTCAGGAGGAATTCCAAAAGTAGCCAGGCTTCTAGCCGAAGCCTCCTCACCGCCTTAGCTGCACCCAATCCCTGTGATAAGCCAGGGCCCCTTCCGTGCTAGGTTCTCTTTCAGAGTTCTCAGAAATCAGGCTTTCATGTTTATTCAGGGTCAACTTTCATTTTCATAGACACACATAGAGGTGTGGCTTTTTTACTTGTTTTTTTACTCCCTTACATTTCCCCCTACTTGTGTTCCTCATATTTGTGAATAATAAAGATTGTATTTTTTCCTTCATGGTTCCTATTTAACACACACACACAAAGACACATGGTAAGTTTCTTATCCAGACCCACTAATTTTCAGATGTTAATAATAAATAAGAAGGTAATGGATATAGGTGAGTAAGCTGTCATATAAGAGTAGCTAATTTGGAATAAAGTATAGTGAAAAATCAGTATGTTTTCAAACATGACTCTAATTTTTAAATGAAAATTTAAAAGCCAAACATGAGTATAATATAAGTACTTTCTTTTAATTTCTTATTTTCTGCCAGTATTCATTGTTTTCAAAACAAACTGGAATAAAAGTTGATGAAATAGTCATGTTAACAAAAGTATCTCTGTTAGGGCATTTAAAGGTAAATGTCTTTTTGAAAAATTCATAGACTGCACAAAAAATGTTATTTTTATTTTTTCCAACTGTATTCAGAATGGTAAAAAATGTTAAAAAGCACAAAGGAAAAACAAACAAAAAATGTCTATAATATGATCACTTAAGAAAATGAACATTTAAATGTTAGTATATAGGGGTGGCTGGCTGCCTCACTAAGAAGATAGGACTCTGGATCTTGGGGTCATGAGTTTGAACCCCATGTTGGATATACAGACTACTTAAAAAAATAAACTTTAAATGTTAATATAAACGACCCTAGTCCTTTATCTATGGGTGCACACAGAATCATATATCAGGAAATGTAGTATATATTTTACTCTCAGGAAGTACTGAATGCTTGTTCTTGGCCTCTCTTTGTTGTGCTTCTACGTTACTGCTTGCATTTGGCAAGAAACAAGCTTACCAAGAGTCAGTTGATTTCTGTTCCCCAAAGGGTTAATGAGAACCATAAAAAAGGCTGACAAAATAAATATAACCATGAGAACTATAAAAATTGAGGTGGGGATAATCAAAATCTGGAAAGAATCTTTCAGATCTCTCAGATTGCTTTTCTCTAGTTTTCATGTTCTGCTACAGTTAAAAAAAAACTAACGTGTAATATTTGATGATGAATTTGTTCATTCATTTACAATTTTGTTCATTCAACAAACATTTATGACCATTGCAATTGTGTCAGGGAATAATTTCTGGGAATCAACAACAAATAAAGCAGTACAAATTCTTGTCCTCATAGACTTGAGTGGCAAAGATAGACCCCTGAATATATTTAAGGATGGTGTATGAATCAATGTGCACAACAGAGTGACTGAGAGGAAGTGCTGCTTACAAAGGGTGCTCAGTGAAGACCTGTTAAGAGGGCATGTGAGCAAACACCCAAGGGAAGAGGGGATAGCCAGGTGGCTCTGTGAGAGCTGAGCTTCCCACAGGAAGGGGCAGCAAACACAAAGGGCTTGCTGGGAAACCCGGGGAGGCCATGTGACTAGGGAGCAGAGGGTGAGGGGAGAGCCTGAGCAGGTGACATCAGAGAGCCAGACAGAGGTCCAGATCAGACCGAACTTGGCAGAATGTGGTGAGGAATTAAGTATTTCTCTCTGTAAGGGAAAGCCATCGGAAAGTTTGAACAGAGTAGCCAGATCTGACTTCCTTTTACAGAATCATATTGGCTGCTGGGTAGAAAAGAAGGGGCAAAGGTGAAAGTCAGAAAGTAAGCTAGTTAGGAGGCTCATGCTTTTTGTAATAAAATGGTAAAAAATTAAGGGTTGAGGAGGGTTTGGACTTTAGGATATATTTTAGTTTTGATGAAGGGGAAATTTAACAATTATTTCCAAGTTATGGAAACCTGTGACGATTAGAATGTATTTAGAAGGATGATGATGATGATGATGATGATGATTCAAGAAGAATGACACAGAAAAGGTGCTTGCTCAGGAAAAAATAACTCTTCTTATCAAAAAAATTGATAAATTATAAATCATTTTATGTGTACAGTAAAAATTGAACTTTTAAGACAAGTCTTTTTTTTAGTGATTACTACAGTGGGCTGAATTTTCCTATGAAGCAACCAGTTAGGAAACCTAATCTCATTAGATAAAGAAGTTTCATTGTTAGCATGATACTTTGTTAAGCAGATGGTATGTGACTTCAAAACACACTTTTTAAAGTAAGGCTAATGCTTTCTACTTATTCTTTCTGTCATCTTTTTCATTTTTCCTTCATGTAAAAATACATCACAAAGTAAACACATGCTGCCTTTCTGTTCTTGGACACTGTCTCCATCAGCTCTTGTTGAAAAGTTACAAGTTCCCTATTATCGTCACTCCCCAATCTCTTTTTACCCTGCTGACACTCCAGAACACACTATAATCAATGCAAATACGTGTTGTAAAATTACATTTCTATAACAGAGTCCATTGAACTCCGTTCAAGTAAAAAAAAACATTCGAGTGTACAGAACCTTTTGTCTTCTACGTGGAAGAGGTTGTTTATGCCTCATAAACACCAGAAGTTTGCACAATGGGAAAAAATGAGGATTTAGTAGATCCTTGGGCAACCACTTTGACAGGGAGTAGAAAGGTCAGTGGTCTGCATGAGACATCTTTACCTTCAATAGTGCTCTGCAGATTCCTGAAGTTTCGAGCACTCCAGACGGGCTGTGAGAGCCGCACAGTCATCTGGAGAGCGGGGCAGCATGGCTGCATAATCATTAGAGAATCAAACTTTAAAGTTTATGTTCAAACTTGTATTCCAGAATGACAGGAATTTCCTCAAGGATAGAAATCACCAGAAGAAAAGAAATGAGAATGACCTTCTAGGAGATAATGGTACATAACAGTAACCTTCCCAACTTCTTTTATAGCATTATTTATTGTCAAGTAAGTTTCAAATATGCACTTATATCAAACCTAAGACTGAAGGAAATAAAATTTCTGTCATCACTGCATTATTTATGTCTGTGTGGACACTGCCCTTTAGGATAAACTTGCTTCAACCACAGGGAGCAATATTGAAACTGATCCACTGAGAAACATATTCCTATATAAATTGTTTTTGTTGTATTCATTTCCACTCTAGCTGCCATAAGTTAATAGCTGTAACAGACTCATGATATCATGTTGTTTCCAAGAATTGCTTCACTTGAAAGTCTGTTGCACACAACTAAAATATTGAGTGTGTGAGAGTCATGCATGAGCTATAAAAAGCAGAAGGGAATTAGCATCAACACCAATATCTTGGCTGAGTGTCTAAATATTATCCTTTGACAGTGGCAGACTATTAAACAATTTTTAAATAAGACATTTTTCCACCACAAGGAAAACATTCATTTATACTTTACAACCCAGGATTTAAGGCTTTAAAAGAAAATATGCTGTCTGTACCATGGATTATCTAAAGGCATTAGAAAGACCTGCCAATACAATTGGCTTGAGATTGGAAGGTTTGAAACTGTTTTTAAATAAAAATGGTGTCTAAGAACAAATGAGTCATAGACAAAAGGCCAAGCCATTTCATTCTGAAGAACGTAGGAAATGTCAAAAAAAAAAAAGATTGCATAAGAAAATATGAATAAAAAGTAAAAGAAAGATTACTTTATTCATATTAAACTAGTCTCCCACAGCTTTCCATTCAGCTATAGAATATATTTTACAAAGGTAATATGATAACAGGTATTTCCTATAGCTGGAAAACTTTCAATGTGTTTTCATTATGTAAGTCAGAGTTTCTCAGCAGAGGCACGATTGACACTTGGGATGGATAATTCTTTGTTGTAGGACACCATTCCTGTTTACTGCAGGATATTTAGCAGGATCCCTGGCCTCTAGATGCCAGTAGCATCTCCCAGTTGGGCAACCCAAAACGTCTCTAAAAATAGTCAAATATCCTATTGGGGTAAATTCACCCTTAGTTAAGAACCACTGACCTAAATCAAGAAGCTATACATTCAAAATTTTGCCATGTATCTCTACACAACATGTGCACTTGTCTAATTATAACTCTTCCATGAAGTTTCTAAGACTTTCTAGTTTAATGAAATTAAGTTATATTGCGCTAAGAATAAGTTAGTGTCAAGTAAAATGTCTTATGTGGTTCATGCACTTAAATAAAGGAGTTTGTGTGCTCTGAACAAACAGAACTGTGCATGTGGTCTCTAGTCCGTAAATTCAGATTGTCTGGGCTCATGAAGTCTCCAAATGGCTGTCAAGATAATGAAAAAGGAAGAGGAAATGAAAAAAAGAAATTAAAATAAAATGGAATGAAACGCTCAGTGAAGAAAGAATGATAGGACTATTAAATCAGTAGAGTTGATGGTAATCAGAGAGCATTATGGGAAGCTTTTCCTTGGAGACATAAAGCTGATTTAACACCATTTAGAAATACTGTCCCAGTCACAGATTACGCATTTCTCTCACTATATTGTGATGAAAAAAGTTATATAAAAAAAAAGTCACAAGAGCTTCTGTGAAAGAATATGGTGCTTCTACATGTGGTTTAGCATAAAAACTTCCAGGAAGTCTCTGGAGTTTAAGGACCTTTGTCCTTTTGAGAGAACTCTCCATAGATGAAGAATTCTTGATATCATTTCAATACTGGCATAATTTGGATGGTATTTTGAGAAAGAATATTAGAGGATAAATAAATAGTATGTAAAGTTTGTTTCTTAGTGTCCCTGTTACTCTTATTCCCTCAAAGCCAAGGATGTGAGGAACAAACATGCACAAGGGGAGACAAGTGCCCAAGAGGAGTTATACTCCGAGAGAGAAGCAAACTAGGCTATCAGACTTCAAAAGTGATAGGGAGCTGTGGCTAGCTATTTGTAACAGACACTGCTAATTCAGACCAAATTCTCCCTTTGAGCAGAACTGCACCCCTTGGTTGAGATATAATTATTAGAAATGCTCTACCCCACCTCCCACCCCCAACCATTAATCTTTGATTTGGCTAAACTAAACCAAATGACATTCAAAAGAGATTCTATTTCTTAGATTCATAGACGGCTTTTACAAATGAATTTTGCGGCTGCATGCCAGATGGACGAGTTTAGGAATAAATGGCTTTTATCTACAGAGTAGATAACATCTATATTAAGTTTAGAAATAAAACATCAGACAAAAACATTGAAATGTGATTTTCTCACCACAGTGAAAAAATAGGGAAAAACTGAGGGCATGAGAGATGGTGGTTTACTCTAAAAGGACATCTCATGAACTGGCCCACTTACTCAAATTGGAGCTGTCAGTTATGTTTCAAAAAGACACTTCAAGGTTTGCTTTGATGTGGTGAGGGGAGAGAAGCAATTTTCAGGAAGACTCAAATTAAGACTCCAGGTGCTTTCAGGGTCAACTTTTCAGACCTCAGTTGTCTCATCTGAAAAATGTGGATGGTGGGCTTCCCAGAGTATGTTCCATGGAATATTATTCCTAAGAAAATCTTTATGAAAAACTGTTCTTCAGCAAATAGGCACACATTACATTCTCTACAATATGGATATATACTGTGGATAACATTGTGCACCAACATACCACACAGTTTTTCATGTACCCAGTGCACCAGGACGATTATGCTAATTTACATGTAAGCAATGTGACCAACGCCACAGGACATGCAGGTGAGAAGAAAACCCAGGACTGTTCCCTTCTTGCAGATTTAGAACGCACATGCGAGGAGGACAGATTTTAAAAAGTTTTTTTAGTAAAGAAACATGTTTGATTTATGTATACCAATATATTTCAAATTATTCTGACTACAGAACCTTTTTTTTTCTCAGAACATATATATTTAGATTCTGCAGAACACTCTGAAAAACACAAGTCTCAGTTATGTCTAATATCTGTTCAAGGTCTAGCATATTAAAAATATAAGCTTTAAAGAAGTTTATCAAGAGACATTCTTATATAATCTGTTCCAAAACAGCAAGTATATCTTTCATTCTATCCACGAGATTGTGGTTCTTCAATCTTGAAACTAGATACTGGGAGTGAAATGAGCACACTTCATGTCCAGTAGAATAATATGAAAAGTAATCACTTAAAAGAGTAATGCAGCATGCATCCAAGGGACCCACACAAAAGACTGTGCTTCTAGATCCCAGTAATTATATGACCAGAGGGAAAGGCCCTGATTCTGTGGTCCACAGGCCTTCCGGCTCTCTGCTTACCGCCCGTTTACTGCCAGGTTTTCCAACTGCATGGCTGGAAGCACAGGAGTTCCCTGGAGAACTAAGAAATTTTGCTTTTGCTGCCTGCCTTGCACCTAACAACTATTTAGCTCAAAAAATATACAGTACCCATAAGTTTACAGTACACAAATTATATTCAAGAAGAGGGATCTAAACGTACAGACTAGGTACCATAAAAATCTGTGTAGATCTGCCCTACAGATAAGCTTATATGTAGAACTTCCAAGAATTAAGAAAATATACTTTGAATGCTCACTCTTCACTTTTCCTTCCCATTGTTTAAATATTAGATTCCCAAGGAAATCCCAAAGCAGTTGGTGAGAATTCAGTGTCTTACAGGTTGATCATTTTCACTATTGTTGTTTTCTAGGTGAATAAATCTTATACTAAGATAATAAGGTATTGAGTGCCCTGAGTTAGAAACTACAGCCAGAAACTGGAGACAAATTTTCTAAGTATCCCACAATCTAAAGAAAGCCGCAAAGAACCTCCCTTTTCCAGGGCTACAAGTCAGCCTATCAACCTCCACTCCCCCTTTCTTCATTTATATGACCATCACCTGTAAGAAGCCTTGGAAGAATGACTCATCCTGCAGGGGAGATCACTAAACCAAACAGAGGGGTTACTCCAAAATCTTCTTAAAATCTTATAATCTTCCTTACACCTCTCTGAAAAAAAGAGTTTAAAAGATTAGACTGATTTCAGGGTAGAGAAAGCGGACAGATGCAGAATAATATGCACCCCCACCATTTGTCATGGCAAAAATGCATGAATTTTTTGTGGAATAAGTGAATACTGTAGAAAGTAGATGGATGTTAGCCATCTTATCTGAGCTCTAAGAAGGATGCTAGGGTATCTTTTGGGAGGGCAAAAGAAATTAAGAAGAAAGAACAGATGACTCTACCATCAGGATCAGGTGCTTATAGGAGATGAAAGGCATCTAGCTGAAGTCTGATTTCCCTTGTCTGGGAATTGTGGTGTGTGTGTGTGTGTGTGTGTGTGTGTGTGTGTGTGTGTGTGTGTGTGTAAGACGGAATTTCTTACTGGGTTCTCTGAATTCACACATCCTCTCCAGGAGGAATCCAGAATTTCAGCACAGCCACAGAATAGACATGAATCACACGCCCTTTTCTTGAACTCTTTCTCCCTGACCCAAGACAACAGGAAACTGAAATTTCTCACAAGGTAGAGGGAGCCAAGTACCATGTAACTAAGTTGTGCTCTGCACACAGACACCCATGCTCTAAGATATGGAGCAGGAAGTGGAAGTAAAAGAACCGGCTAGCTTCCTTCCCACTTTAGAACTGGCCAGTAATAGGGGAGGGCAAAGAATGTCATCAGTTTATCAGCAACTAACTTTAGATTATGGGATACTTAGAACTTTTGGCTTCAAACTTTTTGTTTACACCACTTAGGGTTTTATACATCTCCTTAAAGAGTCAAATTCTGTACCCTGCATTTATCAGACTGAGGCCTCTGTTATATTCCTGAAAATTCATTATCCTCTGTCTTCTTTCACTGGGAAAATCAGGAGTAAACATAGAAAAGTTGACACTTTTGTCAATACTCACTGACTTCTATGTGTTTCAGTATATTTGGATTAAAAAAGATTCAAAATAATCTTAGTGCAAGTTCAGTGATTAAATTCTAAACAGAGGGACATTAACAAGGGTGATTTTTTTTTTACTTCCTCATTAGAACTAATGTAGAAACTGGGTGGAGCAATTTTGGAAATCAAAAAAGGGACATCTAAAACTAATGTATACCAGGGAAAAAGAATAGGTGATGAAGAACACTTATGCAAGATATATTTAAACATTTAGGTGCCTGGAAAGTATGAATTGGGTTCTTTCTTGCCAAATCTTGTTCAATTGCAACTATTTAAGAATGAACTTTGTTACTGGGCAGGGTTGAGGTCTGCTATGGGCTGAATTATGTAGCTTCCCATATGTTGAAGTTCTAATTCCAAGGACTTCAGATTGTGACTGTATTTGAAGACAGTGTCTTGTGTAGGGAAGAAACAAAAACAAAACAATCTTTTTCTTGTGAACAGGGAAAACTCGGTCCTTCCTCCTGTGTGTCTCTTCTACTATCACACTACTACCTATCACTCACAGCACTTCTGACACCAGGTGTGCCAGGATTCCCCCACCAAGCAATTCTCAGACCCTTGCTGAGTGTTCTACCATTTAACTCAGTGCTGACTCTCTCTGGAGATCGTGTCAGATCCCACAGGTTACGGGCTCAATTGCAGGAGATTGCCCCTCTCTTTAAGATGCCAATAGCAAGTAGTAGGTCTCCACATTCCCTGAAACTTCTGTCCAACTTGGCTACTAATCAGAGGTTCCATGACCCCCTCTTTGGGTTCAATTACTTTGCTAGAGTGACTCACAGAACTCGGGAAAACAGTTACATTTACCATCTTATTAAAGGCGATGATAGGAATAAAGAGGATATACAAGGTGTGATGTGGAGGACCCTGACCGCTGGCGCTTCCGTCCCTAAGGACTGGGGTACATCATGTGTATGTGATGTGTACATCATGTGTACATGCGGTGTCCCTCCTGGTACATGATGTTTTCACCCACCTAAAAGTTTTCTGAACCTTGTACTTTTGGGATTTTTATGGACTTTTCATCATGTAAGCATGATTGAACATAAACTCCATTTCCAGCCCTTCTCCCTTTTCAAGAGAATTGAGAGATGGGCTGAAAATTCCAAGCTTCTAATTATGGCTTGGTCTCTAGGGACCAGCCCTCATCCCAGAGCCATCATAATAAGCCCACCCAGAGTCACCTCATTAGAACAAAAGACACTTCTACTAAGCAGGAAATTACAAGATTTTCAGGAGGCATGTGTCAGGAACTGGGGGGCAAATGGGGGACATATATGTATTTTTTCTATTAGATCACATGCCTTTAAAAAGGTAACTAAGTTAGGAGCACCTGGGTGCTTTAGTAGGTGAAGCATCAGACTCTTGATTTCGACTTAGGTCATGATCTCATAGTTTGTGAGAGCCCCATATTGGGCTCTGCACCAACAGCTAAGGGCCTGCTTATGATTCTTTCTGTCTCCCTCTCTCTCTGTTCTTCCCCTGCTTATTCGCTCTCTCATTCTCTCTCTCTCTCTCTCTCTCTCACACACACACACACACACACACACACACACACACACACACACACACTAAGTAAAAAGAAAAAAAAGGTTACTAGCTATATTGAGGTCATTAGAGTGGGTCTTAATTTGATCTGACTGGTATCTTTACAAGAAAAGAAAATTAGGACACAGATGTCCAGAAAAAAGACCATATGAAGACACAGGAAGAAGGCCAAATCTACACGCCAAAGACTGAGGCCTCAGAAGAAACTAACCTTGCTGGCATCTTGATCTCAGCCTTCTAGCCACCAGGATTGTGAGAAAATAAATCACTATTGTTTATGTTATCCAGCCAGTAGTATTTTGTGATGAATAGCCCTAGAAAACTAATATAGGCTCTCTTTCACAAGATTCTGAAGACATGGTGGATTTACTATTTTGACAAATCCAGATCATCTAAAAGGACAAGAGCATATTACCTTGGAAATTAAGCATATATCCCACAAAGTGTTACTAAAAGTGAATTTTCTATCACTTCTCCTGTTTGAAATACATTTCAAAATTTAAAAATAAATTTTCTTAATGTTTCAATGTTATGCTTTCTTCATGCAGTTTCAGCTTTTATTGGTTTATTTACCCAAGGATAGAACTCTTGAGACATAACTGATTTTCAAAAGCATTATTAATAGCCAACTCAAACAATTGCAAAATCATCAACATTTATATGCAATCTGTGGGAAAATGAATCCAATTTTTTATGAGAACTTCTTTCTTAAGAAAAATCAAACAGCTACATATGACAGGTTTATGAATCTAAGTTGAGATACAGAAATATAGTTATAATGAATGAGTGGATAGAAGTCCTCACACATACCAGGTGCTCATTATTATTTGTATTTAATAACAAAGCTACTCTGAAATTGATTAATAGCTTATTCTGGTCCAGATACAGGAAAGAATTACTCCCACATATTCAAGGAAATGCTGAAGTTGTCCCAGTGGTTTGGTTTTGGGTCACTAGAATTTCTTCTCTAATGTTAAATGAAAAGATTTTTGGGTAAATTTGAAAGACCGAGATTCATATTTTGATCCATAAATTAACATTAGCTGAGATATTTTTACAGTTGTTTCTTTTATCCTCATGTTTTCTCCTGATTTCAGCTCCACCTTGTAAGAGACTTGGAGTTAAAAACTATCTGCTATTTCCAAGTATAATACAGTCTATCCATTTTATTGCTCTCTAATGTCATGAAAAGACATTAAAGGGGTGCCTGCATGGTTCGGTCAGTTAAACGCCCCGCTCTTGCCTTCAGCTCAGGCCATGTTCTCACTGTTTGTGGGTTTGAGCCTCAAGTTAGGATCTGCACTGGCAGTGCAGAGCATGCTTGGGATTCTCTCTCCTCTCTCTGCCACTCCTCTGTTATAAATAAATAAACTTTAAAAAAAAAAGATATTACATATACATATACATACATGCATACATACATAGCACCTTTGCAAAAGAAGGGAAATTTACTCTCCCAGCTGTCTATAACTGAAATTCCATTCCAGCATGATGGCTCTCTTGTTCTTCACTTGTATTATAGCTTTTTCTAAGACTGGACACGGAACAGGTGACTTACCACTCTTCCATACTAATTCTAACTATATACACTATCCAATAGTAATTCCACTGGTAACGGGACACAGAATATGTCAATATCTCTAAATGTGTTGGCCCATGAATCCCACATGTCTCATGGAATGTGCTTTAGGAACATAATGTTGGAGACACTGTGAGAAGCATCAATGGGATTCAGTCAACAACTTGAGTGAGAGTAGAGAAGTACAATATTCTTAGCCATGGAAAGTTGTGGCTTTATTTTGCTAAGAAAAATTATATAAAGTTGAAAATTATCTAAAAGATTTTAAAAAAGTAAGTGGTATGTGTTGTCAATGACAGATGAGAGTAGCACAGTCCCATCCAAAAATGACTTAAGTACTTTGAGAATATACTCTTTTCCAACTTCCTGTTTATAACTGATTAAAGTCTCAGACTTGCAGAAGTTACATGTTCACCTGTAGATTTTGTCTGGTAGATATGCAAATAATTTGTGTCCAAAATAAGAGATAATCCCAAAGATTATGTTTCTTTGCCTTTTAGGAGATTCACTAGCATTGTATCTAACCTTGCAATCTTATTCAAACTGTTCTTACTAAATTTTTTTAGATACTCAGCTTCTAAGAAGCTCTTTGAACTTGTCATAGCATCTGACTGGCTCTATTATTAATTAATGGATTGAATACAGTTGTTGGTATATATTCATTTTATGTTTGTGTAAGAGTCTTATTTTATAGTTTGGAAATTATACTTTAACAACTTACAAAAAATGGTGTCATTACAAAACAAAACTATTTCAGACAGTAAAATTTCATCTTTAAATATTTTGCCTTTGAGATGTTGAAAATCACTTTCTCGGGATACCTGGGTGGTTCACTCAGGTAAGCATTCCACTCTTGGTTTTGGCTCATGGCTCCTGAGTTCAAGCCCTGCATCAGGCTGGGCACCTACATTGCAGAGCCTGCCTGGGATTCTGTATCTGACTCTGCTCCTCCCCTATTAGTGCGCACTCTCTCTCTCTTTCAAAATAAATAAATAAACATTAAAGAAGGAAACCATTTTTCTTTCGGACCAAAAGTCTTCATCATGACAATTAGTTTCCTTTTGGCTGACGCATGCTTGCCTACAAATTAATGGACTCTAAAATTGTAGCTAAATTTATTAGAGAAATTTAACAGTTCACCAAGAAAGAATTGTTATGACATATTTGTAACTCTGTCTTTCCAATATCATCCACATATGTTGAAGTTTGTAATTCTATACTAGTCCAGAAACTTCAGTACTGATGTAGAAGAAGCCCTTTAGACTTTTAGATTAAGAGTTCTTAGTCTTGCCTGCTATCTCATCCAAAGCTCATTACCAAGTACACTTTTCACTATGAGGTCTGGTTGGAAACAAAATATGTCTCACAGCTTCCCACACTGAAAGAAAAAAATAATAATGACCGGAAGTTGCTTCATGTTATTCTGCAAATAAATTTCAGTGGCAGGCATTAGCCTGGGGATTAGATTTTTTTAATCTACAAAAAAATTTTTTTTACAGGTGAAAAGCAACAAGACGATTTTTTAAAAGCAAGTCCTTGTTTTTTTTGTTTTTTTTTTTTAATCTAACTGCAAGTTTATTATCAAATACTTAGGTATTTGGAAATACTTTTTTTCCATAATATTTTATTGTCAAATTGGTTTCCATACAACACCCAGTGCTCTTCCCCTTAAGTGCCCTCCACCATCACCACCACCTCTTTCTGCCCCTCCCCCTTCCCCTTCAACCCTCAGTTCATTCTCAGCATTCAATAGTCTCTCAAGTTTTGCATCCCTCTCTCTCCCCAACTCTCTCTCCCTCCTCCACTCTCCCTGGTTCTCCATTAGGTCTCTCTTGTTTTCCTGCTAGACCTATGAATGCAAACATATGGTTTCTGTCCTTCTCTGCCTGGCTTACTTCACTCAGCATGACACCCTCAAGGTCCATCCACTTTCCTACAAAGGGCCATATGTCATTCCCTCTCATTGCCATGTAGTACTCCATCGTGAATATATACCACATCTTCTTGATCCATTCGTCAGGTGATGGACATTTAGGCTCCTTCCATGTTTT
>NC_043700.1:94629763-94637735 GCF_006229205.1 Suricata suricatta
GTTGTCTAGATCTGCCTTGAGCAGTTCTGTGGCTGTGACTTCCCCCTGGAAGTTCTTCAGGGGAGAGTTTCTTCGTTTTGTCATTTTTTCTAGTTTTCTGTCTCTTGTCACCTTTAGAAAGCTCGATGGGCTCTGTGCACCTATTTGTATTTCTCTGTTAAAGGAGGCTTATTGACTGTCCAGGGCCTGCCGTTTCAGGGGATACTCTCTTAATGATATCTCTCAGTTTCTCTTGTTGTGCCTGTGAGTATATTATTTCCCTACTTTGAAATATTTGGGTCTCGTCTTCTTGCACACTTTGGCGTGTTTCTTGGTGTAGTCCTATGAAGGAAAACAGACTGACAAACACCGAGGGAACAGAAGCACCCATACACACAGACAAATCAAACAAAGAAACACATTACAGGGGGGAAAGAAAAGAAAGAAAATGGGAGGGAAAGAGATGAAAAGAAGAGAAAATAAAAAGAAAAGAGAAAGAAGAAAAGACAAAAAAAATATATAAAAGGGGGTCGGAGACAACAAAGGACAGTAGACCGTTTCAAAGTGTATGACCAGTTTAGGGGAGAGGTAGGGATGAGATACAGGAGAATATATCTGGGTTGCAAGAAGGTGAAAAAGTAAGGGAGAAAGGAGAAAGGAATATAAGGAGTAAAATTTAAAGGAATTGAGTAAAAAAAAGGACAAAAAAGGTAATAATTACAAAGAAATAAGTCAGAAACTAGTGAAGAAAAAAAAATTTTTTATATATTAAAAAAACAAACAAGCAAACAAAAACAACAAAACAAAACATAAAAACAAAAATGAAAAAAAAAAAAGAGCAGCAGCTCCTCCTGGTGGATAGGCGTGGTTTGATGTGGTAGGTCTTGGAGTCTGTTCTCAGAGGCTCCGCCCCTGCCTGAGGTGAAATGAGCAGCAGAAGGTGAGGTGCGCACCTTCACAGACTCAATTGCGGAGTCCCCACCCCCAGCCAGGATCGTGATTGCAATGGGGAAAGGAAAAAAACAAAAAACAAAAAACTGAGTCTCTCTTAGTTTCCGATAGCTGTTGCTCAAGATGCTGTGCGCTGCTGGAAATGAGCTGGGAGCTTCTACATTCTAAGCACGCGCCCGGGCCTCCACCCGCCACCAACTCTTTGTTGGGGGTCGCATAGGTGTGCGCCCTATTTATTCCCTGTGGGCACCTGGGATTTGCGCAGTCAGTGCAGGGGGCAAGGTGTGCCGTGGAAATGCGGTCCGTGGTCCCGTTCCCAAAACCAAGTTCGAATTGCTTGCGCCTGGCGCAGCCGCTTCTCACAGCCACAGACGCCTCTGATTCCCCGCCGAGATGGCTTAGGGCTGGAGGCTATTCCTTCTCTTGCACCACCCCATTTCGGGATTCCGGCTACCCAGCAGTTATCTATGGAGTGGGTTTCTGTCTCCAAGCGCAGCCAAGCGTTCTATACCTCTTCCCCAGAGACAGTTCTATGTGCATGTTCCGACTCTGTCTCTTCCCTTTGTCTCTCAGGCGCTGTGCACTTGCGCCATGTTGGGCTGGGGATCTTACCTCCCCTGCTCGTCCCGGGCTGGCCCGTTTTCAGATCTCCCCCCGTTCGCCCCCACTCACTCAGGTATCCTTGAGGTTCTATTCCTTCTGGAGTTCGTATTTTCTCCTTCCGCTCTCGCAGATGAGAGCAATGTCCTTCTCAGTTCGATAAATGGTGCGGACGGAGTTTACAGAGCTCCCTTCCTCTCCGCCATCTTGGCTCCTCCCCCAGCAAGTCCTTGTTTTAAGAATATTTTGGCTTAATAAATAAAACAACCTAAGGCTGAACACATGCCATAATGGTTACATTTTGCCGGAAAAGTCAGTGCCTCTGGCTTTTTTGTTTTAGAGCCAAAAGTTATCCTCTTTCTGGTCTGTAGTTGCAGCTCTGAGTCATTTTTCCTACCAGAGATAAGAAGGAGAGATCAGAAAATAGCAGGCATATAAATATAACTAACTGAAACAACGTGAAACTGACCTAGCCAAGTTATAGAAACAATCTATGATTGGCAAAACAGCAATTTTTATAATACATTGAAGATTGATAAAGTTTCTTATGCCTAAAACTGTGTTTAATTTAATAAATCCAGTCATATTTATTTGTCCATACTTCTGAACTGGATTGAGACTCAGTTATGAAAGTGGCTATGGATCCTTTCCAGATGCCCATGGAATGGTTGTGATGTTCTCAAAGGTTGAATACACACACACACACACACACACACACACGTGCATGCTAATTGATTAAATAAAACATTGATTTACAATGTTAATATATAAATGCATGAATCACAATATAAGCAAAAATACATGCACTCCATTTTATTCCAGGTTTATTCTACCCCCCTTCATTTAGTCAAAAAGTTTTGAGTATAAACCAAAATTAGGGATCTAAATTAAAATTCTGATTCTACTTTAAAGTACTAAGAACAAATCTGGACAGTGACATCCATGTCCAATCTGCAAATCATTTGACTTTCATGGTCCAAAATGACAGTCCTACTTCGTTAGTATAGTGCTTGAATACATTATTTATCCTGGTATTTCTGGAAACTATCAAATTAAATACATATCTTAAATTATGGTAATAATTAGCATTAATATTTTTGAATGCTTTTAATGTGATTATAATGTAACTTGGCTAAACACTTCATATCAGTATCTTGTTTTTTCCTCACACTATGAAGTAGATACTCTTATTTTATTCCAGTTTATAAGTCAAGATATTGATGATTAGAAAGATTAAGTAACTTACCTAAAGTCACATATCTATGGCAAAAATGGTAGGAATTCAGGGAATTAGACTTCAAAAATAGATCTCTAAACACTAGTCTACATGAACTCCTAAGGTATCATGTGGTATCTTTATAAATTAATATTGACTAAGAAATGCAATTAACAGTTACCTTATTAGTGCATTATCTCTCACTGCAAGGCTAGTGATAATTATAGCTTACCAAGCCAACAAAAAATTACAATAAGATCAATCTAAACTTTACCTTAATTAATTTACAATTAATTTCTTATGGTCATGTTTTAATTCAGTATTTTTTTGTTTCCATGAGTAAATAACATAAAAAGGCTCATAATTCATTATTTTATCACAATTTTATCACTACCCTACTCATAACACACTCATCCTCATAGGAAATTAGTATTTTTTAATCAAAGAAAATGTGCATTTTAATTTCCAAAAATTCTGCTATGTTCTTAAATTCAGTTAACAGTTTCCACTGTTCCATATTTTTTAATGAAAGGTAGTTAAATTCCTAATTTTTTTTACTATTTATGTTCTCTTAAAAATACATTTCTTTAGATATCTAGAAAGCATACTAAAGATAATCAACATTTAGATACGTTCCTACCCCAAGTAGCACAGAAATGCCCCATGATCTGGACCCTCTCAAAGCTTTCGTTGCAAGCTTCCTTTTGAAGTTTTGAGACATTATGACTTCCTACGTACTGGCGCGTCGGCACAGTATCCCCACGCCGGCAGGTCCCAGCACCATTGCTACCAGGGTGTGTTGACGGGCTCCACATTCGCAGCTCTCCAAGGACCCGTGACTGAGTTGAATGAAACCTTTGCGACTTGGCAGGAGTAGCAAGAACACGTAACACCTGCCAGCTGTCAAGGATGTAAACGGTGATTTTTGTTTCACTTTTTAATGAATTAAAGCAGGATTGAAATCTATCCAAAGACAGCATGTTTGGCCTTTTAAAGGAAAAAAAAAAAATGAAAGAGAGGGATGTTTGCTCCTCTCCTGGCAAGGGTGTGCAGTGAGGTGTTGATGATTAGTAAGGGTAGTCAACACTCCAGGAAAGCTATCTAAGGGCTGTTTTTGTTGTAGGTTTCTTTTACCTCTAATCAAATAGGCTTTATTGGCCTTAGGCAAATAGACCCTCCCCATTCTTTCTGGGAAAACTTTCTATACCCCTGACTTTTCCCAAAGGCAAAAACAATGTTTCCTTAAATGTTATTATATCTCAAATCGTTCAGCAGGAAGTGTTTTTTGGGGGAGAGTACCTTAAAAACTATGTAGTAAGAAAAAAAATTTTTTTGCTTTCTTTTTCCACAGCCAGGAATGAGTGAAATTTATTTATACAACTTCATTTCACTGAATCAAGGCAAGTAAGTATTCATAGGAACTGAGAAAACACAATTGCAGATCTCTTGACTGCACTCAGAATTACATTATTCTGTTAATAGTTATAAGGTCTTTTGCATACAACCATTTATGTTTTACCCAATTTATATTCGCCTGTTTAAGAAAACGTGCAGGTTTTTGCTCTTACCATTTGTACCAGAGTAGTAAGATCTTTACCTGCCTGTAATGTAGTTTTTGCTTTTTAACTTGAAAACAACCTTCTGGTGGCAGTTTGGCAAAAAGCACAAGAAAAGAGATGATTTTCCTGTCATTCAATCCTTATTTATATTTCTTTCTAAATGATGTAATAATACAGATTTGGCATTCCCGCATCTTCTTCCCTGAAACAATTTAAATACTTTTTAAATTTTGCCCTCTTTCCCTCTGGCATAACCAGCTGTCACTAAAGTGAAGATGACAGTGTCCCTTTGTCTCTACATTTGTGATTTACTTTATGAATCATTAAGATCAACGGAACTCTTACCACCTGTAGGTCATCATCTGACCACATGCATTGTTTGACAGAGAATGGATAAAACAGACCCAGGGAATTTTACTCTCTTTGGTAAAGAAGACTTGAGCCAATGTACTTAATGTTGAAATAACCTTTGTCCTAGAGAGTGTAGAGATTAAATAGAGCCTTCTGGGGTACCTGGGTGGCTCAGTTGGTTCTCTATCTGACTTCAGCCTAGGTCATGATCTTCCCGTTTCTGAGTTCAAGCGCTGTTTCAGGATGTGTGTGTCCCTCTCTCTCTCTCTCTGCCCCCAACTTGTACTCTGTCTCTTTCTCTCTCTCTCAAAAATAAATAAACATTAAACAAAATAGTCAGAGCCTTCTGAAAAAACAAAAAAGACCTGAGCTAATGCTTCTGGAAAAACAGATCAAAATCAGAAAAAAAAAAATCTTTATGGCAAAACTGAGACTGTATTCTTTCAATGCAGCAATCCACTAAAGGCTCAGTAATGGGCCAAACCAAGTTCTGTTATAACCGACCCCTTGTGAACTGAAGACAGGATTTCAGATGGTTTTGTCACTTTTGCTAGCATGTGAAATCTGGTGGTTTTTGCTTTTTGAGCCTCACTATTGCCTTGGTCAGAGAGGTTTCCTCAAATCAATCTCCCTTTCTTCCCTTTTCACCATGGCAAAGACTATAAATACTTGAAGAAATGTACTAAGTTTACAGTCATCATTTCTTAAAGTACCCACCAAATATAGCAATTTGTAATTGCTATACACTGTGGCATAACAAAATTCTAAAAGTTTATTCATGCACTACAGACCCCCCCCAAAAAAAGGATGTGATTAAGTTGATTTAAAAGAATGGTTTACAATTCCCACATTTCAAAGCACTCTTCTCAATATTTAAAGGAGTGAAGTCAAAAGATGCAAGACTTAGGGGAATCTGGGTGGCTCAGTCAGTTAGGATCCGACTCTTGGTTTCAATTCAAGTCATGATCTCACTGTTTGTGAGACAGAGCCTCCTGTTGGGCTCTGGAGGCTGCTTGGGTTTCTCTCTCTCTGTCTCTCTCTGCCCCTCCCCTGCCTGTGCTCCCTTGCTCTCCCTCAAAATAAATAAATAAACAATGACAAAAAAGACCCAAGACTTAAATACAGAAATTGTACGTTGAAATACTTGACCTTAAATTCATATCCCTCACCTGTCACCTGTCAATAACAGGATTATTCTCTATTAGAAGAAACAGTATGTGTAAAAACATGTTTTAAACAGTTAGGTTTGCTATTATATTTACTTTATGAGCAAAGAAGCTTTTTTTGGAAAGAGTCTTTTTTACCTCAATACATTATGAAATATCCTTAACTCTAATTATCACATTAAATTTTCTTTGATTTTTGATCAGTTCATCATACAGATAGGTACTTAAGTTGTAGCAATGCACACACAAAATTATTCCTTTATTTGTTTATCAGAATTCATACTTTGCTATGAGTCTTACATCCAAGAATATAGCTAATTTTAGTCATTGCATATAAAGTTTTAAAATTTGCTACGAATTAATAGTTTGCTATGGACAAATCATATTTTAATGGTATGTTCTTTACCCACAGGCAGCTTCGAAACTCATAGCTGAGATTCTTTTCTGTTTTGTGAAACAAAATGTAATCTGACAAGTTGCCATTTATAACTTTAGTACTTTAAGGAAACATTTTTAAAGAAATAATTCAATTGTGCTCTCTTTTATTTATATATATCCCTTCCAAATCTCAAAGTTAAAAATTGATGTGGGAATGTAGTTGAAAAAGATTTAATGGGTAACATTTCAAAACTATACTAAGTACATAATTTATTTAGGGTTGAATGACCATTGTTTTAAAAAGTACAGTATATATATTTCATTGGGATTTAGAAGAAGGCAGAAGAAGGAAAGGAAAAAGAGAAATGACTAAATGCCATATAACTGGGAGGCATTTGCAGTAAGTAAGACCACAGAAAATCTACCCATGTGGTTTCTTCATCTATTTCAGAAACTAATCATTTGAGCTTAAATGAGTCCTAATTATACGTAAGTCCTAATACATAAAGCAGAGTTTAGTTTTCAGACATTTAAATACACCTGTGAGAACATGTGACTACATTATCATTTTGTTTGTACAATAAAATATTAGAGAGAGCATAAATGTATTTAAAATAAACAATTATTAAATAATACCTAGTAATATAACTAAATAATTACTGTGTCAACATCATTCTAAGTATTTTACACTTATTAACTCACTTAATCCTCACAAGAATCCCAGGAGGAAAATACTATTATTACTATCACTTTACACATGACAGTTAAAATCAGTAGAGATAAAGTAACTTGCCATGGGCCATACAGCTAGTAAATGAAAGTTTAATTTGTTTAATGTTTATTTATTTATTTTGAGAGACAGAGAGAGAATGAGCAGGGGAGGAGCTGAGAGAGAGGAGAGAGAATCCCAAGCAGGCTCCATGCTGCTGGGCCATTGAGGTGCCCAATGGCCGTCTACTTTGAAGAGGCAGCTGTCTTCGTAACCATTCGGCTACATTGACTTCTGAGTATTGATTTATAACTGGACCTCAAAATACAAATCTGTTTATTGACTTTACTGAATCACAAGTCAGTGAAAATTAACACACACAGACACATGCACACATGATGATTTGCATATATAATAATATATAATTTGCATATATATATAATTAGCTTTAGAAAAGGGTAGGATAATAAGATAATGATGTTATGGAAGTATTTCCTAACCATTATTATAATAGCAATAATGTATGGCAATAATATCTCACATGCATTCAGCACTTACTACACGTTAGTCACTGTACTAAGCATTTTGGAATAATTAATCTATTGTTTAAAAAAATCTTATGAGGTAGATACGATAATCTCCAATTTGCAAGAAAATGAAACAGAGAGAGCATAAGTTTCCCAAAGTCAAAGTCGAACAGGACTAGCTGCGGTGGAAGAGAATGGAATCCAGGAAATCTTACTTTAAAGCTTATATTAAGTACTAAAGTATTTTAGTTTTACATAATTTCTTTACTGGTTTTCATTTCCTAATTTTTTTATGAATATTTTCAGCTTATCTTTGACTATACAATGTCCCTTCACTAAAGTAGGTCACATTTTTTACGTCTCTCATCTCAAATACTGGTTTTATATTATTTTTAATTACTCAGATCCCAAATAAACTTTATCAAGCCTTTAACTTCAAAGAGGAAGTAATTCATGCATTTGAAAATTTACTTATTCTCAGCTTCTGAACCTATTATTTTGAAATAAATACATTATTAGTCTTTTGAATTTTAGGC
>NC_043700.1:94637835-94654118 GCF_006229205.1 Suricata suricatta
CTCCTTCACATATTTAAATCAAACCTTATTCCCAGCTTCTAGCAATCACCAATCTATTCTCTATATCTTTGAGGTTGGTTTTGCTTTTTAGATATCACATATAAGTGAAATTATATGGTATTTGTCCTTCTCTCATTAATTTAATATAATGCCTCAAGATTCATCTATGTTGTCACAAATGGTAATATTTCATTCTTTTTTTATATCTGAATAATATTCCACAATGTTTTCGTTTTCTTTGAGTAAATCCCTAGAACTTACTGATTGCTGAGTCATATGGTAGTTCTATTTTTAATTTTTTGAGGACTCTCAATATTGTTTTTCACAGTGGCTACACCAATTTACATTCCCACCAACAGTGTGCAAGGGATTCATTTCTCTCCACATCTTCACCAATGCTTGTTATTGCCCTCCTGTTTTGAAAATAGCTATTTTAACAGGTATGAAGTGACATCTATTGTGGTTTTGATTTGCATATCCCTGATGATGAGTGATATTAAGCATCATTTTATGTAACTGTTAGGCAGCTGTATGTATTCTTAGGGAAAATGTCCATTTAGATTCTCTGCACATTTCTAAATCAGATAAATATTTTGCTATTGAATTGTCTGAGTTTATATATATCTATATGTGTGTGTGTGTGTGTAAATATATAATAGTCAGATATATGATTTGTAAATATTTGCAAATATTTTCTCTCATTCTATAGTTTGACTTTTCATTTTGTTGATGATTTCTTTTGCAGTGAGCTTACTCTCTCTTGAATAGGTTACTGAATAAAAATGTTTCATTTTTATAAACAGTTTAAGAGGAGGAATTTTATGAGTTAATTCTGAATATAAAAAAGATTTTCTAGTCCTTAAACTAGATGGCTGTCATCTAACAGGTTTATCATCTATGACTCATTCAGTATAATTAGAAGCAGGACATAAGTAGGAAAAATTACCATTGTTTTCCTTCTGTAATGATAATTATTTTAAAATGTATCTATGAAGAGGCATGGAAGGAAAACTGAGAAATTCTAATAAATGGCTTATTGGTGTACCAAAATGAAATGCTACAGAGATTAGGGAAACAAAGTATTCATACCTACTGGTTGATAATTTTACAAAAATTATGAAAGACATAACCTCAAAGTTAAGAAACACAATGACTTTCAACATAATAAATAAAATGTACCCCAGCATATTGTAATTAAATATTAGAAGAAAAACTAAGACTGGAACTTAAAAGCAGCTAGGGCAAAAAAGAGATCATCTGGGAAGGTACATCCATTGGACTAACTGCGGATTCTTCAACAAACACCAATAAAACTCCCTGTGGAGTATTTTCAGTGTACAATGTAGAAACACTGCGAAACTGGAATTATGTGGACGGTGGAACTACTATTAATATGAAAGCGATATAAAGATATATTCTAAGAAACTGGAGCTATGCAAGTTTATTAGCACCCACTTCTCTAAAGGAACATCTAGACTATAGAACTTAAATAATGTACTTGAGGTAGTAGGAGAACAATCCCAGAAGACTAAGATTAAAAAAAAAAAAGCAATGATGAGTAGATAAAAGGGTAAATATGTGGGTAAATTTAAACAATTAGTAATGAA
The DNA here is from genome assembly GCF_006229205.1 of Suricata suricatta. Lineage (NCBI taxonomy): Eukaryota > Metazoa > Chordata > Mammalia > Carnivora > Herpestidae > Suricata > Suricata suricatta. The sequence goes on from NC_043700.1 coordinate 94,639,443, forward strand.
GAAGATGTGGCATACACAGCCATAAAAAAAAAGAATGAGATCTTGCCTTTTGTAACAATATGGATGGATTACACTAAGTGAAATAAGACTGAAAAAGATGAATAACAAATGATTTCAGTTATATGGAATTTGAGAAACAAAACAAATACACAAACAAAAAAGACACAAACAACAACAACAAAACAGACACTTAAATACAGAACATTTCACAAAGTGGCAGCTGTCAGAGGGGAGGTAGGTGGGGGGATAGGTGAAATAGATAAAGGGGATTAAGAGTACACTTATTTTGATGGAAACTGTCCAATGTATAGAACTATTGAATCATTATATTATACCCTTGAAACTAATGTGACATGGTATGTTAATTATACTTCTACTTCAATAAAAAAATACTAATGGTGTAAAATAATCTTTTCTCCTTTGAGGATTAAAAACAGAACTAAAGTAAAAGTAAAAAGTAGCATATAAATCATTCTAAAATTTTTGTATTATGTGGGAAGATGGTAAAGATGTTGAGCAGCTTTAGATTTTCTAAAAATATATGTTAAAATTAAACTAGATCAGATCATTTGCACTAAAATACACAGCAATAACAAATTACAAGGAAAAAAATTAATTTTCTCTCTCGCTTCTACCTTTCATGGATTGTGTATGTCTGTGTTCCACATCCTCTTCTTTCCAATCAAGACTGAAGGGGAACCTCTTACCTCTGAAATACCAGAAGGACAACAAAATCAGTTGATACACATCTTGACTATTAAAGTTCAGTAAATATACATCTTGAAGGCAGACTTTCAAGAAGAAATTAATTGATCTCTCATCTTACTCAGAGATTTTAACACAATCCCATCAGTGTTTATAAGAAACCCCTCAGGAAAAAAAAAAAGAAAGAAAGAAAGAAAGAGTTGGACAAGCATCCAATATTTTTTCAAAGCTATTGACCAATTTCCAATCAATATTTACTGAGAAACCATCTTCCCCCTAGTAGTTTTTGGCATATTGGAACGCCCTTATGTATTTAGCTTTCAGAATTATCAGTTCTTTTCCACTTGTCATACCACTTTTGTATGTAAATTTAAATTTTATAATATTTTAATAAATCCCAGGAATGTTATTTCTCCTTACTATGGAAAAAGCTGTTACTATTATCACCAGTTTCCAACTGTTGATATGTTCACAAAACAAACTCTTTCCATCCATAACTATTTTATTTATTTTTAAAGTAAATATTAGATGTTCCCATGCTAGTTTTTTTTTTCCTAGACACTTTACACAAATTACATCTCTCTTCAGTTCCTACTGGGTAGCCTTGACCTATAACTGCAGTTCTTGGTGCTTCTGGTAACCACTCCCTTTCCTCACCCCTTTCAGAATAAAGATAGTAATAATGGTTTCCAGCCGGTACTTTTTCACACCCTTTCTAGTTTCCCATTAATCCCACCCTCAAGTCTATAAATATCACTTCATTAAAATCTCTTCCATCATCCCCATTGAATGTGCCAACTTTTTCCCTTCCAGGTCCCTTATGGGCATGGGAAATGCATTGTAATGCCTTATAAGCCTTATTTCTTCTAGGGAAAGTGATGCTCAGAGGTGAGGTCATTTTCCAAGCTTGCACAGTAGGTAAGGGAGGCTAAAATTCAGATCTGAACCCAAGTTTTCAAATGCCAATATCCATAGATGCCACGATGTAGGTTGGTAGATAAAGACTAACCTAGAGTCTAGGTTGGTCTATTGAAAACTTACATATAACAAAATGTATTTTTGTAATACTTTAAGAATACGCAATGATTGCTAAGAAAGTATTATGTCAATATTAAGGGTTCTCAGTTGTCTGGCAACAGCAATATTTTTCTGAGAGCTAGCCATATCATAAGAATATCTGGGACATTTTAAGTGTGAGATTTAGTACAAGAGGCAGATATCAGCAATAACAGATTTCCAAATGTGAACTTCATTGGGATGGATGTCCACAAAGAAAGCCCGAGAGTTGGCTGTTCATTAGACTTCTTTCCAATTCTCATAAATCCTATGCAAAATTGCCAAAATCTCAGTGTCACAATTGATACAAAGGGAAACATGTGGTGGTGGAAGGAGAGAAGATGGGTATTCCCTCCCTGTAATACTTGGCTAGTTTTCTGGAAAAAAACAATAAATTTGCCAAACTTAATCTGACCTTGCTTGGCTCTGCTGAACCTTTCATCCATAATTAATGTGAAGTTTTCACCATCACTGTAAGGCCCACATGTCTTAATCCTGCTTTTTTTGTGGTTTGATGATAAAAACCACAGACCTTCAGAAGTGCACAGAAAATTCAGTAGAACTTTAAAAAAGGTTCTGGTTCTTTTTTTGTTTTGTTTCTTGTTTTCTTTTCTTTCTTTCTTTCTTTCTTTCTTTCTTTCTTTCTTTCTTTCTTTCTTTCTTTCTTTCTTCTTTCTTTCCTTCCTTCCTTCCTTCCTTCCTTCCTTCCTTCCTTCTTTCTTTCTTTCTTTCTTTCGTTCGTTCGTTCATTCGTTCTTTCTTTCTTTCTTTCTTTCTTTCTTTCTTTCTTTCTTTCTTTCTTTCTTTTCCATATAGATTTTGCAGTCTGGAGTGGAACAAAACTGAAATTTCAAAGGACGCTTCAAGAATTAAATCCACAAGAAGGCAAATCACTGAATCAACTCAACCGCTTTCATCCAACTTGAAATTACCAAGCACAATCATGATTCTACTTTTTACTTGTACTGATATTGATGATCATCTTTTATTTTTAGTTTTATTGAGATATAACTGACATGTAACATTGTGTGATGATTTGATGCACATATATATTGAAAAATGACCACCATGATAAGGTTAGGTAACATATCCATCACCTCACATAATTGCTTTCTGTTGTGAGAACATTTAAGATTTATTCTCCTAGTAACTTTCAGGTGTACAATACAGTATTGTCAGCTATAGCCACCATGCTGTTTATTACACCCCCAGAATTTATTCCTCTTAACTGAAAGTTTGTGCCCTTTGACCAACATCTCCCTTCCCCCTCTCCCCTTCCACTCACCCCCTTCTCCCCATCGCACCTTCCCTACCAGCTCAGGGAACTACCAATCTGCTCTCCATTTCTAGGAGTTCAGTTCTTTTAGATTACATTGTATAGCATTTGCCTTTGTCTGACTTATTTCACTTAACATAATGCCTTTAACATTCATTCATGTTGTCACAAATGACAGGACTTCCTTCTTCTTTGTACTTGAATAATATTCCACTTTATAAACAGACTACATTTTCTTTATCTATTCACATCTTGATGGACAGTGGTTCCATGTCTTAACTATTATAAATAGTGCTTCAATAAACATGACAGGCAGCTATCTCTTTGGGATGCTGATTTAATTTCCTTTGGCTATATAACCAAGTGGGGCTGCTGGATCATATGGCAGTTCTATTTGTAATTTTTTGAGGAATCTCCACACTGTTTTCCACAGTGGCTCCATCAGTTCTAATCCCACTGCATAAAGGTTCCCTTTTCTCCACATTCTCGCCAACACTTGTTATCTCTTATCTTTTTGAAAATAGCTGTTTCAACAAGTGTGATGTGATTGTAGTTTTGATTTGCATTTTTCTGATGGTAAAGTTATTTATTTAAAGTATTACATAGCCAATTCAAAACTCTACATTATAAAAATAACTTAATGTTGAGATACTGCAGTGGCTCAGTTGGTTAGATCATGATCTCATAGGTTGTGAGTTCAAGCCCTGCACTGGGTTCTGTGCTAACAGCTCAGAGCCTGGAGCCTACCTGGGATTCTGTATCTCCTTCTCTCTTTGCCCCTCCCCCACTCATGCTCTGTCTGTCTGTCTCTATCTCTAAAAAACAAACATTAACAAACTTAAAAAAATTAACTTAGTGCTTTAATAACATATATCTGTTTTAACAGAAGCTCATATATATTTATGGATTCATTATGAGTTTTCTTCATAAACAAGTACATTTTTAACTCAGGTAAATTATTTTGTTAATTCTTTGGAAATAATTAATACAGCCACATGATACAATGCTCTAAAGTTACCAAATAGTATAAGAAGAAAAGTATGTTTTCCCCTTCTCCCTGCTTGCCTAGCCATGGCTCTTCTCATTGGAAACAGCTTGATTACCAGTACTTGAATATTTAAGGTAGCCTGGGAATATCCAACAAATATTTATGTATGTGGTTCTGTACATATACACATGTATTTATGTATTATTTTTATTTTATACAAATCTACAGGGCTTTGCTTTTTTTTTTTTTTTTTTTTTTACTTAAAACGTATCTTGGATATCATTGCCCAGCAGTGTTTCATTGTTTCATCCACTTAAAATGGATGAAGAAGAGTTAGTTTTATAAATATGTCACAAGTATAATTGTAACCAATATTTTTACCACTTAGTTTGACTCTGGCATTGTCATTGATCTAATGAATTTTAACCAACTCAATTCTTTTTTTTAAAGGTTTTATCTTTAATCACTATACTCAGAGTGGGGACTGAATTCACAACCTTGAAATCAAGAGTCATATTCTCGGGGCACCTGGGTGGCTCAGTTGGTTGAGCGTTTGGCTTTGGCTCTGGTCATGATCTCATGGTTCATGGGTTCAGGCCCCGCATTGGGCTCTGTGCTGACAGCTAGCTCAGAGCCTGGAGCCTGCTTTGGATTCTGTGTCTCCTTCTCTCTCTGACTCTCCCCTGCTCACACTGTCTGTCTCTCAAAAATAAATAAAAAACATTAAAAACTTAAAAAAAAGAGTCATATTCTCTAGCAAGTGAGCCAGCCAGCACTGCAATTCAATCCTACATAGTATTATTATTAAAATAGCTTTACATGTGAGAAAACTGAGAGGCAAAGAGATTCATTAATTTACACAAGATACAAGGTAGCAGAGGCAGCAGAGGGGGAATAGTTTAGCTCCAGATCCTGAATTTGGTGAGAAGCATTCGCCATAGTTGTCTTGTGTTGTTGGGTAGTTTGTGAACAGAGGCGTTAGCTGCTTTTGTCTCAGACTATCTTTCCAAGGGTGTTTGCATAGTAAATAGCTTTGGAATTAGAAATTGTGAATTTTTACCATGCAGAGGGAAGATTCAGTTACAGTCTAGCATAATGAAGGTGGCATCTCCCTCCATAGGAAAGGATGGATTTTTCTTGCAGCTAAATATAAAAGATGTGAACTCTCTAAGCTTGAGGTTTTATAAACCCACTGTGCGTGCAGCATCCTAATGACCTCCCTGCATTGTCTCCATGGAATTATTTGGTTACATTCCACTAGGAGCTCACCTAAGGCCGGAACATCCAAGATGGTCTCATTCTTATGTCTGCTGCTCTTATGTCTGTGGTGGCCAGAATATGTAAGGATTGCAAAGTGACTGGACTTCTTACATGACTCCCAGAACACTGAGAGGATAGGAAATGTAAGCTCCCAGACTTTAAGGACTAAAACAGAAATGGCACAGCTTCACTCTGCCTCGTTATACTGACCAAAGCCACAAGGCCAGTCCAGAACTAAAGGGAGAGGAAGAATATCCCAACTCTGGGCTGGCACGGCGGGGGGGGGGGTATGCAAAATATAAGGATGGGAAGAATAATTAGCAGCCTTCTTTGCTGAATATCTACCACAAGATAAAAAAAATTACCTATGTTTTTTCAAGTACTTTTATGGTTTTATTGTATCTGTTGTATGTTTGCTCTGTAATTTCTTGTGTCATAATAAATGTGTTAGAGATAGCACTTTAATTTTAACATTTCTGAGTTAAGTAAGCTCTTCTGATACCAAATAAGTAATACATTTTTTTCCTAATACTTTGGATGAATCCTTCACAAAAGATAGTTTCCATACATCCCTTGTCTACTAAATCTATATCCTCTGTAATACATGCACCAGGACTAAGCATGTTTTAATCATAATACATGTACCGGTACAAAACCTATTTTAAGTCAAAATCTTGAATTCCCCTCAGACAAGTTCCTGTTCCTAGACTTCCCTATCTTAGTGCACACAGCCAACTAAAATGTAGGAGTTATCAGTGAATTACCTCCATAATCACACACTCTAATCCAAGCCATCCCTCATTTCTCACTAGACTACTAAAATAGCCTCTCACAGGCCTCCTTTCTCCTGCCTTGCATCCCTCTATAAATCTTCCATGTAGTAGACAAAGTAATCATTTAAAATTATATATTAGATCTTGTTACACACTTTTCTCAACACATCTCAGTGCTTTCTATCCCACTCCAAATAAAAAAGTAAGCTTTCCGTGACTTCTAAGATCCCCCTTGGCCTTTCACCAGGGCCACTCCTCAATTTTGTCTTCCTCCACTCTTTCCTTTCCTCACTCAGCACCAACCACACTGAGCTCCTTGTTTCTCAGGTATGCCGACTCGTTTCCAATTTAGTGTTTTTGAAATTCTCTTTCCTGTATTTAGATTATACTCCTCCATTAAACAGTCTCGTGGCTCCCTTCCTCATTTCATGTGCCCCTCTCCTGAAATATTCTTTTCTCAGATGGGCCTTGCCTGACTACCCCATCAAACACATCCTCCTCCAGATGCCTGGGTAACTCAGTTGGTTGAGTGTCCAGCTCTTGATTTCGGGTCAGGTTATGATCTCATGGTTTGTTGGACTGAGCCCTGCGTTAGGCTCTGCTCTGACAGCACAGACTCCTTGGAATTTTCTTCCTCCTTTTCTGCCCTAACAGCACTCTTGCATTCTCTAACTCACTCTCTCTCTCTCTCTAAAGAAATTATGTATATACATACACACATATATATATATATCTTCTTCCAGCCTCACTCTCTCAGAGCCTTCTCACTGCTTTAGTAGCATTCATTCATCTTTTCAGGATATTATATTATATTATATGTTTGTATTTGTTTATTATCTGTCTCTTCCACTGGAATACAATCTCTATGAGAGAGAATCAATTATTCTTTGACTCCAAGGACCCAGAATATTACCAAAAGCATAGCAAGGATTCAAATAATGTTTGTTGAAGAAATGAATAAATGACACTGAAGTAAATTTCTCAAATGAGACCATGTCTCCAAATCAAGTTTGGTTGACCTTATATTATTTTTAAATAAAATGTATAATAAATTATATTTTTATACTTACAGACCCTTTATCTTCCCAAAATACATACCTTAAATATAAAAAGGAAACCAGATTTACCTAATCTGAATGTTTTCCATTCTCAAAGTGCATTCTATAACTCATATTCCCATTGCATTTGCTTCTCTTATTTTTTCATGATTTAATATGTTAATCAGACTGAAGCCTTTTGAAGCAGTGAAGAAAGAATCATCAGATAATGAGGATGCAATCTCTAAATATAATCTCTTCTTCAGAAAGTCAATACAGAACAGAAGATAATGGTGTATGAATTATATGAAAAATGGAAATTTTTATACAGAAAGGAAGGAAAACCAAAGTAGATTATTTTAAGAATTCTGTGTCTTGATAGATCCACATGGATTCCATATAAACGTAAGAGCAATAACTTCACTAAAAAGTCAACCTCCCTCAAAAAAAATCCCAGGTTATTTCTGACTTAAAGAATCTGGTAACTGTTACTCTTTGCTTGAAATTAGTAACCCCTTGTATCTCTTTTTCTATCTTCCACATCAAATTCATCTATGTTGTTAAGTGAAAAAATTTTACCAGACCCAAATGTTTTACCTCTAATCTTGACAGACTTTTGACATCCATAAATCCATTCTGATTACTCAAATCCCATAGCGTTCTCAAATGACTCTAGCATTCTTTCCTCTGTTGTTGTAATAGCCTATTTATAGGTCATATATCCTTAACTTCCATTTGCCATCTAACAATTTTGTTTCATACAAGATACAATGCAAAAGTAAGTCTGAAAAGTACCTGTGCATACATTTAGTGCGTGTGTGTATTGTCTTCAACATATTTCATAAGTAGTGATGCTGGGGTACTCCTCTGTCTTCTTTCTCAAAAGCCTGGCTGAAGTTTTTATGAAAATGAAATGTCATTTCTTTTTACCATCACATTGTTTAAAATCTTTAGTGTTTCTTTTCTTTTCTTTAAAGATGAAGCCTAAGATAGAAAAAAATACTTCTACCATGTTTAGGTAAATTTAAATGTTTTATAAAAAGGAAGAATAAATGAGGCCTTAGAGGTGTAAAATAAAGGTAATTATGTGTATGTGAATCTCTACATGCTGTGGCACTTATGTCAAAGACAGGCAAGGAAAGAAAGACAGGGAGACATTGTTCTGTTGAGCCACAAAACAATACTTTGAAGTGTTCTCTTTGAATCATTTTCCAAATATCATGAATGATTGTTAAGAGAGAGGAGAGTGTGGGAAGATAAACAAAGCAATAAAGCAATATTTAGGTAGTCAAGTGTTGTGGGCATGAGTATATATTTTTTAAATGTTTTAGAAAGAAAGGAATGATCGAGTGGTTACACCAAAGAACAGGAGCCAATGTCCTCAGGCTGAATTCCCATTTGACTTGCCAATGAACTCGGAAGGTGAGTTTAGCAAGTGACATTGCCTCAGCTTTTGCCTCTTCCACCCTGAGCAAATAATGTTGATGAAATCCATATAACTAAGTCAGGAAAAAACTTTATATAAATATATCTTTGAACTGTAAAAGAAACAAGTCAAGAAGATGACTTCTTATCTGAAGAGGATAAGAAATGTATCCTCTATCTCATTAGACTATCTATAATAAAAATGTTTTATTTTGCATGTCTCATTAAAAAAATTTTTAAGGATGAATTTGCGTATTTGAATTGGGTTAATCAAATGTCTTATAATAAAGTTTCAGCCCATTATAATTATTATTGTTTTCATTTTTATTCTTATTTTCATTTTATACAATGTCTTTGTCATTTAAAGAATGATACATATCTGTTGTAATCTCAAAGGGTTATGTCTTCAAAAATCTATTTTCTATGACCTATAATATCTAAGACTTTTACTTCAACTTTTGGATGCCCTACATATATTTTAGGAAAATATTAAATGTAGTTGAATATGTCGAATATTTTACTAGCAGCCATAAGTCCCACAATTATACAGTCCATGAGGAACCATCAGGACATCTACCCTGCAAATGCTTGGTCATATTAGAATCTTCACTGAGCAGTCTAATGTGGACACTACATGGAAGTTTATGTCTCATTCTCTGAAATGTCCTGCAGAGTACCTTGGGTTGAAATAAACTCGTGTGAACCAATCCTCATCTTGTAGTTGACTGTCAACATAAATTATTAAAAATTATTATTATTATTATTAAAACATTATTTAACAAGAACACAAACACTTATGAAGGACCTAGTGAGACAATTACTATTGTTTTTCTCATTGTATGGATGATGTTTTAAAGAGACTAATATTTTGCGTAAGGTCACATGCTAAATATGAAGTGGGCCTTGACCTCAGGTGTTCTTGATCTCTGAGGCCAAAAGTAAAGCTCCTCACGGCCTCCCGTGACGCCATCTTTAGCTGCTGAGTGTGTTTGTCCAACCTCACCTAGGTCTCCGATACACTTTTTGTATTTTTTTGGAAGCAAGCCCAACCAAACATTCACTGACAATGTAGAAAGGTCAAGGTTTGGGATGGATTTTTTTTGCATACCACTTCTCTCAAGCCACTGTTTGCAAATTATTGCACAAGGTGCCATGATATTCTCTGACTGCACCAGAGGCGATTTCTTCACAGATCCTGTCCTACAATAACAGACATAGGTCAGCAAATGGGGGAGTTATGGAATGGGTGGTTTGGGGCCTGTGTTTTTTGGCCTGGCGCTGGTGAAAGTGTATAATCTGGGTAGGATGTTAGCTTTCTAAACAAACATAACCTCTGGTTGCATTAAAGGAGGAAAGAAAGTTTAAACGTGTTCTCTTCATTAAACATCTTGGCAAAACCAGCATTTATTGAACTCAAAATTGGCATTCACTCCGATGAGCAAAAATGATGTTGGAGTGATGGAGCTACCAAATAATTTTAAGTCTTTACTTTTCTCAAGTAATCAAACAGATATTTCATCAAAAGTGTGTTTAGAAAATGCATCTAAGTACCAAATAAGAAGTGGTAAAGTTGGGGAGGGTGCCTGGGCGGTGCAGCCAGTTGAGCATCCGACTTTGACTCAGGTCATGATCTCACTGTTCGTGGGTTCGAGCTTCTTGTCAGGCTCTGTGTTGATAGCTTAGAGCCTGGAGCCTGCTCTGGATTCTGTGTCTTCCTCTCTGTTCTTCGTCTGTGTATTCTCTGCCTCTGAGTCTCTAAAAAAAAAAAAAAAAAAAGAAAGGGTAAAATTGGGTGTGTCTAAGAAAAAAAAATTCTAGACTAGAGCTGAGTTTTGAGGTAAAAGCTAGATTTTATCAAAATTCTTATTTTGATGTTGTGCCTGAGTGGCTTAATGGTTCATTCAGTTAAGCATCTGCCTCTTGGTTTCGGCTCAGGTCATGATCTCGCAGTTTTGTGGGTTCATGCCCCATGTCAGGCTCTGTGCTGACAGCGTAGGGCCTGCTTGGGATTGTCTCTCTGTCCCTCTCTGCCCCTCCCCCACTTACATTCTCTCTCAAAATAAATAAATAAATTTAAGAAAATATTTTAAAAAGTATTCTTTGGGGAGAATTTTTTGACCAGATGCTACCATGTAACAGTGGCAATTTGCATGCCTCAGCTCTTTAGACAGATCTTCAAACATTCATGGAAGAAAAAACCCAAAATTACTATTATAAGGAAGAACTACCATGTTATTGATGGTGAAGAGCTGACATCAAGGAATACTGTGAGGCAGTAGGTCCAAATTGTGCCTTGTGTTACAACATGTTACACTGTGGAGAAGAAAGCATGGCAGGGGGCAGGGGTGGGGGGCACACTTGGCTCCATTTCTATCTAAGGTAAATCAATCATATTGGGAAAGGATGTGAGGACAAAACTTACTAGCACAAGGCTACCTTGCATTCTCAATGCATAATGCATTCTGGAGTTAGGAAAAAATTAGGCCTATGAAATAAAGTAAGATAGTCTCTAACAAAAAGATTATACACAAAACCTACCTGTAGCTCTTTAATTATAGTCTTACTTGCTTCACAGACAACATTAGTAAGTAAAATGAGGGTGCAAATATACCATGTTCTGTATTCATTCTATAATTTAATATACATCTAATACATATTTAGTAATAAAAATTTTAATAAAGTTTTATGCTGTTTAAAAATTTCAAAGATCATACTATCACTATAAAGGCAGTAGCCTAATAAAAAACAAAGTGCAGAAAAGCAGGTATAATTTAATTACATTATTAAATGGCTGTATTCTGTGTTGATGCTGAACAAAGAGGTGTTAAGTCTCCTACACCCAGTACAGAACAACTGTTTTTCTTTGACAATTACTGAAGGATATCTGATGCTCAGATATCCTGATAAAGACATGGATTTTCTCAATTTGTTTATGCAACTGAAATATTTATTAGAACATGTCTATGACTTTATAAAATACCTACTTACTAATAAATTATTCAACTAAAACTAAAACTAAGTGCTAGTAAAGAACCACTTACTAGTGCTAAAAGGAGAAAAAAAAGTGTTGAAAGATTTTAGAGCAGATCTTTCTGCTACAAACTCTATTTACATCCCTAAAAAGAAATTTGCATTGAAAATACTGCTCTAAAATTAACAGAGTTAATGTGCACTGAAATTAGAAGAAAACCACTCAGATCTCTATAACACAACATGATTACTAAACAACAATGACAATCTCAGTAATTACACCAGCACAGATAAACCTCCACAGATATTTGCAACCAGAACCAAGTCTACAGTTGATATTTGCATTCTTAAACTCTGAATTTGTGGTTTTTTCCTTATAGATGTGGATACTAGAGGGCATATATTGAGATCGGTATTATTAAAAACTAAAAATCTGATCTGAGAGATAAATTTCTGGATCATTTAACTTTTTTTAAACCCAAGGAATGCCTTCATAGCTCCTCCTTTATACTGCCAGCTTCTACAGATAGCTTAATTCTGTAAAATATGAGTTATGAAGCACATTAAACAAATGCAAAATTTTGCAACAGAACAGAACAGTTTGATGTAAGGTGTTGAAAGGGGAGATTTATTTCCCACAGGCTGATCAAGGGGAGAATTTTTGTTTTATTTATTTATTTTTAACCTTTATTCATTTTTGAGAGAGAAACAGAGACGGAGCATAAGTTGGGAAGGGGCAGAGAGAGAAGGAGACACAGAATCTGAAGCAGGCTCCAGGCTCACAGCCCAACATGCAACCCGAACTCATGAACCAGGAGATCATGATCTGAGGTGAAGTGGGATGCTTAACCAACTGAGCCACCCAGGCGCCCGAGTTTTTATTTAAAATCAACTTTACTAACGTAAGTTTAACATACAATAAAATCCATATACTTCAAATCAATGAGATTTGACAAATGTATTTTGCTTGAGTAACACTCCAGTCAAAATCCTTTAAGATCTGGAAATTTTGAGTCCTTTAAATTTTTGAGGAAGGTGCTAATTTTCCATTCCTCCCGGAATGAGCTACTGGTTTTAATTTATTATCTTGGTGAGACAAGAGGAATGGCTTCAGGGGCTTCTACTTGGGCTCTCCTATTGCTATAACTCTTCCCATACAGGTCAAGGGAGCAATGAAAGGGCTCTGCTATTGCACTTGTACAATTCATTCCAATTATGCATTCAGAAGCCAGAGTAATGCATGGCAAGTAGGTCTGTGAACCCAGCAGCTCCAGTGTGAGATGCATGACAATTCCGTTTATTACGTGGCCCTCATATATCCCTCCTGTAACAGGGATGTCACTACAGTACATTGGGGTGCTGGGTATCATCAGCAGATTGAACCCAGAGTCCATCAGTTCTCACAAGATTTAAAGTAGCCTCTCCTTGGTTTGTTATGGGTTTACTTGAGTAAATGAGCAGAGATCCTTTCATAAAAGGCTGACATAATGACTATTATACAGACATACTATGATATTACAGGGTCCTTCCTCAAGGATATCTGCTTGTCTTTTAGCCGATAATTTATGTGTTTAAGAACTAGTTAAAATCTGGAAACTGGACTAAGGACTGTGACTTTTCCACTGAGATTGATGACCTCTATCCTGTACCTACCCATTTTCTTTTCATTTGAGAAGAAAAGGGCGAGAAAGAGAGAGAGAGAGAGAGAGAGAGAGGGGCAGAGGGAGAGAGGGATTATGTCAGGCAGGCTCCGCACTCAGTGCACAGCCTGCCGTGTGAAGCTATAGTATGGTGTATGTCGTCATGATAAACCATTGTATCTTCTCCCATTATTGTTTCCTTTACCAGTGTATAATGACCACATTTATCTCTTGATAATCTCTTCTCTTATACTCTGTTTTATGAAATATGAATATCTAAAATGAATTATACACTTTCCTTTCAAAAAAGATATGCACTCCAAATTTTCTGACCTCAGTTGTGAAGTCTTTTGAATAAAGATTCCAAGTTAACAGTGAAAAAAGCAATAATTACTTTTTAAAACAAATGTGTACTATGAAGAAACTTAAAACCGGATACTTGTAAACTGTGTCTGTTGGTTTAGATTTTAGTTGCCAGTAATAACTTAGAAGGAAAACCTATTCCCCAGAGTAACCCTTGTGACTTATTTTAGGCCTTCATTCACCTTTCCTGTGGGGGTTTTCCCACTTGATGGATGAGAAAGGGCGTGCGTGTCTGGCCTTCTCCAGCTTTGATAGCTGTCCTTTGGTCATGCACCGATTGCTTCTGTCAGGCAACAAGCTTTGAAAAGAGACCTGAAGTTGCAGAGATCAGCTCAACTCAGAAGGATGTTGGTGACAAAGCCGGTTTGACTGCTTAACTTCACCACATTTTAAACTTAGGCTTATTAGTAGTAAAGCTGAAGTCTTATCTTATCAGTATCATTCTTACATTTACATCACGAGTCATTCCACAATTGGTGAGGAAAAAAAGTATTGTTATTATTTCTTTGGCTCCACAAATCCCAAGCATTCCTTCTATGGAAATAAAGGAACATATATTACTATAGTTACATCTCCAACGCTATTGCTCAATTAACTGGTTACAAGAATTTAATACTGGCCACAAAAATGGCAGCAGAAGTGCACAGTTGGTATTTGAAGCTCATAAAAGGCAGGGGATGCTATAACGATGCTGAGTCCTGGAAGACCTGGAATCCAGGGAACGATAATGAGAAAGATACCTGAAGACGAATTATACTTTTTTTTTTAAACTTATCTATGGGCTTATCTTACTGTATTCTATCATCACGCTGCCTTGATGTCTCTAGTAGTGATGGAAATAGTCAATTGGCTTATCCAGTTTATAAATTCTGACATAAGAGTAGAAGTAGGCTCTTGGCATTCCAGCTTTGTAGAAAGCTAAAAGTTGTCAAAGGTAAGTTTTCCTCTTTGCAGTAGCTTAAAAATAGCCAAAGATGTTTTTAACACATTGTTCCTCACTACAAATTTAGAATATTTTGATGACAGACATTGTTGTACTCAAGATTTCTTTATCACCCCCAGAAACCAGAGACCGCCAGGGAGGCCGAAGCACGCATGCAAAAGCAAAGGGCTTTATTACGAGTTTAGGCTCGCCGGGGCCTAAACTCGGGCTCACAGACTTTACAGGCGTGGTGGATCCATG
>NC_043700.1:94654218-94671921 GCF_006229205.1 Suricata suricatta
TTCCCATTTGCAGGCCTCACCCTTAGGAATGTGGGGTGAGGTAGCTGGGCTATTCTGATTAGATACCCCCGGGCAATGTATGACTGTCAAATGGCCAAATGGCCAAATGGTTCCGAAGAGACTGACCTTAGACCTTTTAGCTTAGAGGGGGAAACAGCCAGTCATGGCATCTGTTAGGTTCAGACTCGTGTTCTTACAACATGTCTTTTGGAACATTCCTTCTTGGAACACTGAGATACCAATATAAGCAATCTAACACTCTGGTGCTATGTATTTAATTACTTAGTTCTCATTTGGAAAATACCTGGAATCAAACTGGTATGCCAGCTAAGATTAAAGAAAAAAATGGGTTTCCCAACGCTTGATATGATGGCCTTTCTATCAAGCTTCATTGCTTTATCCGTCTTTTGTGTTCTGTAAATGTCATACAGTTTTAGAATGCGCCAATCTGAAACACTGATTCAGAAACCTTGATTCTATCTTAGAGTACTAACCATTTTTTGATTTTCCTTTTATTAAAAAGTCTATCATCATAAATGACAATGGGTTTTATTAGAAAAAAATTTTTAAATTAATTTTAATAACATGAGTAGTATTACAATTCATTTCAACAA
Organism: Suricata suricatta; assembly: GCF_006229205.1. NCBI lineage: Eukaryota > Metazoa > Chordata > Mammalia > Carnivora > Herpestidae > Suricata > Suricata suricatta. Next base: position 94,654,833 of record NC_043700.1, read on the forward strand.
ATCAGTGTTTTGCATTGCATTTATATGAATATACGTATTATTTACTTTAAAATTTTTTTTGAAATGTTTATTTCTTTATTTTGAGAGAGAATGTGCATGTGTTCCCGCATACACACAGGGACAGGCAGAGAAAGAGAAAAAGAGAGAGAGAGAGAGGGAGAGAGAGAGAGAGAGAGAATCCCAAGTAGGCCCCATAGTCAGTACAGAGCCTGACATGGCTTGATCTCATGACTGCGAGATCATGACCTCAGTCGAAATCAAAAGTCACATACTTAACAGATGGAGCCACCCAGACACCCCTATGCATATTTTATAATGCTGAAAGTCCTCATTGGAGAAAAAGACTACAACATTATTTTAATAGGAGTATTCCAGAAGTATTTTTCTCTTTTAATGTATGTATGACCAAAAAAATTTCTATTGGAAAAACTAGGTTATTAAGAAAACATATCTAAGTAGAAAAGGAGTCAAATGTCTTAATTATGGAGTCGTTATTTCTATTTAATGGTGCAATTATAAAAGTAAGCACTATGTCCCTCAACAACCACATCAACCATATATTTTACACATTTAATTGCCATCAAGAAGTGACTTTAATTCTAAGTGGGAGAAGGTTCTCTTCCAAGATCAAAGGTGGTACTAATGAGTAACTTCCTCCTGCTGCTTCTGAGGCCCAAAAGATTACCAGATGGCTTTTACCGATGTAAGGAAAGCAAAGGATTTTTGCCTCAATTAAATGGTACTTTTCCAATTTATTTGTATGGGAGATTTAGGCATTGAAGTTCCTGACTAACCCTAATAAGTGTGACTGGATTTCCATCTACAATTAAAAATGCACCTTTTCAGCTGTCTGAAGAATGACTCGTGGGTTTTTGATCCGTTAACAGGCAGGAATGTAAGAAGCGTCACGGTTAGCTGGCTCTAACTTCCGGCGCTGCTGCTTTCAGTAGTCCTGCAAACAGATTGTCCATCTGTCCTCTTGAGACCAGGATTTCATCCCTTTGTGATTACTCTGAGTGGCCACTAAAGGTCACTCTCACTCCATCTTCTCTGTCCAGTTTTGAAAGCTTAGCCCAGTTATTAAAATCTGTGAAACACCCACTTTTGCATTAGAAAAGGATTCATTCAGGATAGAGTTTTTGGGAAGCCAAGAAGAACTAGTTTGCACACGCATCCAGTTTAGGAAGCAAAAACCCTACCTGAATAAGTCAGAGGTTCGGAACAGATGGTTTATGTTACATTCCCACATTAATGCATTTCTGAGGAAGTTATCAAAATTCATAAAACGTTCATTTTAAAATGAGTCCGGGGAAGATGTGAAATTCAATGATTACATTCTAAATGAGAATGAAAATATCTGATTTAAAAGAGAAATCATTCATTTTTAGGAAACACATTTAGGAACTCAAATGCTTATTGAGTTAATAAATCATAACTGATCTGATTTGAAGAAGGGGGAAGGAAAAGTTAGAAATAGTACTTGCCAAAAATTCAGCAGTTTAAGTCATCTGTAAAAGTAAAGGTATTACATTTAAGAGTCATTTCCTTTTTGCACATAAGTGTTTGGGATATTTAGGAAATGCTCATATTTAAAACTATTAGATTTCTGATGTATATGAAAGGCCTGAACAATTTATAGGAGACTCACTTCAAATAGCCAGTATAAATGCCTATTCTCACTAGTAAGAAGGGTAGCATAAATTAAAACAATTAAAGAATTTTTTTGGCTTTAAAAAATGACCAAAAATTTAGTGGGAAAAATCAAGTATTAAGATTGTGAAAATTCATATTTTCCTGGGATTGTAAATGAATAGTGATATTTGGCAATATCTGGTAAAAAAATACTCATTCTTTTAGACCTAGCAATTTACTTCTAGGATTTACCTAGAAACACTCATTTGTTCAAGGAATTATGTACACTAAGCTACAGCAATAAAAGTAGCATGACTGAAAGGTCATTATTGAGAGAGTGGTGAAATAATTCTATACTACACAATTTCAGCTATTAGTTTCAAAACTTCTTTTATGAGCTACGATGGAATGTTTTTTAAAGACATGTGAATGATGAAAAACTCAGTTTCCATTAGATAAGTAGAGCAGAATAAATAGTATTTAAAAATCTCAAACTTAAAACGTTAGTTTGAACCATATGAAATATTTGTACTCTGCTACTTTTAATTGACTAAGAAGGTAATTTCTTATGGTTCAAACTGCATAGAGAAATGAGAAATAACTAGTTTTTTTTCCATGAGTAACCAGTTTGAAATGTTGATATGGGACAAACTTCAGGTAATTAAATTTTTTTCCAAAGAGAGTACACTCGTGTATTGTGAAAATAAAAGTTATGAATTATGATTTTCCTTCTCCCAGCTTTTAATATTTTAAATCCTCATTTATATTTATATGTATATATTATATAAATTATATATAACATGCCAAGAAAAATATTAGGCTTTGCTGTTAGCAGATGTCAGCTGAAGTCAATCTGTCCCTCAATATAGTATGTTGGATACTGATATCTTAAGGTCTTACTCTGAATTCTGCAGAACAGCTAACACTCTCTCTAGACCCTACAATGCAAATTTGTAGACTGACTTTCCATGGAAACCTTTGACTCATATCTTCTTAGGATATGTAGCATAAGCCCATTATACTGTAATAACATCGCATATCAATAATATACCATCAAGTTTTGAACAGTAAAGGTAATAGACTTTTCACTTTTTGCTCACACAGTAATCCCCACAGTCACATAGAACTTTATGGATGTTTTGGTAATTTGGAAAGGTAGAAAGGTTGACATCACAGTGGCTATAATTATGTTTATAGAATGTATTATATGTCTTTTCTTTTAAAAGTTTCCATTTTTACTTCTGCCCTCCCCCCAAGGTTCTCACTTCCCCGCCTATGTTTCACCCCTCCTTTGAGCCGTGCTTTATGAGTTGTCACTAGGAAGCACAATTACCCATCACTCTATTAGAGCAATTCAACTCTTTCCAAAATCTTGTTCCAAACTCAGCTTATCCCAACATTCCAGGATTCGTAGATGAACAATGCTGTCTTATCCTTTAATATTATCTATTCTTTCTAGAATAGAATTGTGAATTAAGTTTCAGTTTTACCTTCTCATATTTAACTGGTATATAGACCAAATAAAATGTAGCCTCAGTCTCCATAAGTCTCAGAATCTGAGAAAAAACAATTACAAAAAAGATAATTTTGGATGGCTTTGAATTGAAGCTAGTTGAATGGTTATCTTAACTGCACTTCTGAGAACACTGAGAACATTTAATATGTATGGAGATTCTTCAACAAATGGATCTAGTATATATATTTCAAACCTCTTTAAAGGCAAAACTCACAGAAACAGAGTTCTATAAAACTTGCAGTTGAATACTAGAAAACACCCTGTTGCAATACAATGAATATAACTTAAATGTGAACTTGAGGGACGCCTAGGTGTTTGGTCATCTGACTAGATTTCAGTTCAGGTCATGATCTCACGGTTTGTGAGATTGAGCCCCATGTTGGGCTCTGCACCAGCAGCACAGAGCCTGCTTGGGATTCTCTCTCTCTCTCTCTCTCTCTCTGCCCCTCCTTCACTTGCTCCTGTGTGTGTGTGTGTGTGTGTGTGTGTGTGTGTGTGTGTACACATGCGTGTATGTATGCACATGCTTTCTCTCTCAAAATAAATTTTAAAAAATGTGAACTTAAAAATAAAATAATTTTCTGAGATCTCTTTTGCTCCAATTAATTCTAAAAATTCTTATCAGAATAATCTTCCTAACGCACAGTTCTAATCAGGCTATTTCTGAGTTCAGTACTTATTTTATTCCCTACATTGGATACCACACTTAAAGTTCCTCTCCACTCTTGTTCAGCTTGCTGTTCCAGTCCTATTCTCCTTCTCCCTCTCTCATACAATCTGTGAGCTACACAAACTGGTCAGTCCCTTGCATGTTATAGGTATTCAATAAAGTAATCTTTTCAATGAGCCTAAATAATCATACCAAATGGTAGCAAATTGACAGTGAGCTTGATAATTGTTTAAAAAACTTTAACAAAAAACTTATTTAAATGAAAATAACCATGAAAACTGGCAGAAAGTTATCATTTGTATGACTGGAATACTAATATGCCTAAATGCATTATACTTTTGTCTCACTTCTGATCCATACATTTTATCCAGTGGATAATAATGCTCCTCCATCCCAGACTGAAAACGTCAGTTAGTTGCAAGGCGTTGCTGGTGACTTTTACTCTGTAAGATGCCTTATGGCCACTAGTGGCGAGTACAGACTCAGTTTAGTAAAGAGTACCACTCCAGATGTAAGCCAGCATTTAATCTCTTTGGCGGCTGAAACCAGCCTTCTGACAGAAGCCAACAAAGAAGAACGAGCCTTCTGCTTCTAATCGCTCCTTCCTCAGCTGCTCTGTCACACCACTGACTATTCCCCTCCTGTCAGGGTCTGTGTGGTCAGGAAGAGGAGAAGGAGGTCAAGGTAGTAGGACACTTCTTACTCCACACTGAAGGACTTCCTGCGTTCTAAGCTTGGCGGGTATTACCATAGATTCTCTCTGATGCAGCTTCCCAAAACTCTTCTTCTGAGTCTAGCAGGATCCTACTCATCCTCACAAGACTGGTCTGCTGGGACTCCTTTCTCATATCTGGGTATCTAGAAGTTACCAGCCGGTCTCTCTCTTCTGAGATTTCTTCTATTGAACAGGACTATTGAACAGGACCCCAAATTACCCCTCCACCTTGCATGGCCTACTTCTGACTAGAGGACATACTTGTGAATTGCTTGCCCAGTGAAAGTGGATTAAACTCTGGGCATGTAGGTTTCCCCTGCACGTTGGCTTTCCCACACAGTTTGTCAGCCTTTCAATTGCTCTCAAGATTTCCTAAACACGAGATGAATCTAGTTCAGTGTCCTCTTTGTCTTCCTCACAAGTTCTCTTTTTCTCCACACGCTGCAGTTTGGACTTTCTTATATTTTCTAGTAGGTCAAGAGAGTCAGTAGTCAGGTTCCTAGTTATTTCTTATGAAAATTTTCATACGCAAATTTATCTTCCACATTGATCTGTGATATATGGGACCTCAGTGCATTTGAAAAAGGAAGGGTCAAATTCTGACATGCCTTACACCCATGTTTACAAAGGAACATCAAACAAACAGAAGTTAGTTTTCTAGACGTTATCAAGTATGTCACAGGTTATTTTTTTTTTTAGGAAAGCAAAAAAGTGCTGCTGTTTTCTTGGTACTCAGGATAGAGGGAATACAGCTGTGGCCCCTGCTAATGACTAAGTTCAGACCACCTAATAACCTGATGGGTAGAAACCCTTGCGGAATCATTAATCTGATTTAGAGAAGTAAACAAAGGTGGCATTTGTTTTCTCAAGTGTTTTGGTGTCAAATTTATACTGGCTCCACGGAGATAAACCCAGGTCTCCTGCCTCTTTGTCCTGTATTTTCCCACGACAGCATGTTTAAACACCCAAGAGAAAAGGCATACACATCTTGCATGGCACTTTATGGAAATGAACACAGTGTGGGTTATTTTTAATCTATGGTATAAATATTTTGCCTCTTTTGCAAGTAAGCCAGAAACATGATAAGAACTCATTGGGTAAAAAATAATTTTAAAAAGTTATATTTATGTTTTTTAATTATTTGAGACTTTCCAAAAGTGAGAACCTAAGCATTTGGACATAAGATGTATAGCTGTGTGTGGGGAGCGCATTTACTGGCTTATTTGCTAAGAAATATTACTAAATCGCCACTTTGAATATGAATAAGAATGTTAAAGCAGGAATTAATTTATAAAGAAAATACAGTCATCTTATTAGGTTTACTCAAATAGCACCCATTAAAACAATACTGCTGTTATTTACAAATGGAGGACATTGATGAATATATCAATAATTATGAATCAGAACTTCATTCCTAGAATGTGTATTGTTGGCATTTCTAGTCCCTATTGATCAAGTACAGGATCTTGTTCATCAAACTTTCTCACGTAAGTATAATGTCCCCAAAAGGAAATCAGTCTGCTGAAAATTAGAGAGAGCTGTCTTTTCTGAAGTGACACTTATTTAGAGAAACAACCAGGGGCACCTGAATGTCTCAGTCAGTTAAGCGTCTGACTCTTGATTTCAGCTCAGGTCATGATCTCATGGTTGGTGGGTTTGAGCCCCACATCAGGCTCTGTGCTGACAGCGTGAAGCCTGCTTGGGATTCTCTGTCACCCTCTTTCTCTCCCCCTCCTCCACTTCTTCTCACTCTCAAAATAAATAAAGAAAGAAACTATCTAATTCCTCACACTTCTCTGTAAAAGAAAATAGCCAACAACAAAACAACAAAAATGGCAAAACATTTGCCAGAGTCTAGAACATCAATAATTTGTACTTTTGCCAGTAATTTAGGATTTTACTTGCCTTTTCTATACAGTTTTCAGCTTAGTAGAGACTATTGCTTCAAACTTTACCTTACACAGAGGTTTCATTTTAAAATTTAAAGGAAGAATTTTTGTAACAGGTACTGTCACAGCTAAATATTTTTAAGAATTTAATTAAATATTTAAAGAAATAAATGTTCCCATTTCATAATCACTGGTACCTACATTACCCATGTCAAATTGAAGAAGATTTCTCAGATTCCCGTAACTTCCAAAAATTGCCAATCTCTTCTTTTTACTAGGGAATTTCTCTCCCAAGTCTTGTATCTCCTTTCTCCATGCCAAAATAATTCTATAAGTCTGAGCAAAATATGTCTTTTTATTGATGATGTTCTTTCTTACTGACATTAATGATGTCATTTCATTAGTGATATTGTTTATATCTCGGATTTTTGTTATTTCTATCCTTACCTATGAAGAAAACATTGAAAACATAATGTAAGAAAGTCTTTGAGTCAACCAAAAATTGACAAAATGGAATGTGTGCTGGTGAAAACTGGCTGTTTACAGTAAGAATTACCATGAGATTTATCTTTGTAAGATCCTTACCATTATAAAAAGAGCTGAGTGTTAGCAGAAACAAAATAAAGAATCTATAAAGGCCCACGTATGAAAGTCCTCTGCTTTATAACAACAACAACAACTGTGCAGCAAGTGGGTAAGGAAACATAGGAGCTCATAAAAATATGCTTCACCAATTGAATATTTACATAAAAAAAGTATTCTGACATTTATTTACCTCATGTCACACACAAAAGTCAATGCCAAGTGTACAAAGATGTAAATGTGAAAAGGAAAAATTACTTAGTTTTTAGAGTGGTGCTGTCCCATTCAATAGCTACTAGCCATCAATTTCTTTTTTAACATTTATTTATTTTTGAGAGACAGATTATGAGCAGGAAAGGGGCAGAGAGAGACACATACAGAATCGGAAGCAGTCTCCAGGCTCTGAGCTAGCTGTCAGCACAGAGCCTGACACGGGAACCCATGAACCGTGAGATCATGACCTGAGCTGAAGTCGGACACTCAACCGACTGAGCCACCAGGTGCCCCAAGCCATCAATATTTGAAAAACAATTTGCAAAATCAATTCCTTAGTCACACAAGAAAGATTTCAAGTGCTCCACGTAACTATATGTGAGTAGTAACTACTATATTGGGCAGGGTAGAAATAGGACATTTTAATCATCACAGAAAGTTCTATTGCATAGTGCTGTTTTATTTTTTATTTTTTAAAATTTTTTAATGTTTTATTTATTTTTGATACAAAGAGAGACAGAGCATGAGAGGGGGAGGGGCAGAGAGAGAAGGAGACACAGAACCGGAAACAGGCTCCAGGGTCTGAGCTAGCTGTCAGCACAGAGCCTGACGCAGGGCTCGAACCCATGAACGTGAGATCTGACCTGAGCTGAACTTGGAGGCTTAACCAACTGAGCCACCCAGGCGCCCCCATAGTGCTGTTTTATATAAGACGTAAGATAACATTTTAGTGACCTTGTAAGTCAACTTGTAGGCAACAGTTTGTTGAATAGAATACTAAGGGTGTTAACTCTAAAAAAATTTATGTACAAATTGAAATTAAAATACATATTTCTTCTACACTTTACTTTTATAAAACTATAAAAGTGAAAAGATTTTAGTGCTATATAATTATAAAACCACCTTTATATAAAGGGAGATCATTAATTTAACTTGACAAGTGAGATGTTTTACATAAATTAATTTATGGTTATTAGATTTAAGAGTAGACAACTATAGATTCAGGTCCAGCTCTATTTCCAATATTTTTTGTATGCTATATTTTTTAATTGAAATATTAATTAATGTACAGTGTTTTATTAGTTTCAGGTGTACAATATAATGATTCAACAATTCTATACATCACTCAGTGCTCATCAAGATAAACGCACTCTTAATCCCCCTCCCCTATTTCACCCCCACCCCCAGCCCCCTCCCTTCTGGTAACCAGTTTATTTTTTATATTTAAGAGGCTGTTTTTTCATTTTTTTCTTTGTTTACCAATGTAATTTGTTTCTTAAATACACACACATCCTCTTTATCCATTCATCTTGGGACACTTGGGCTGCTTCCGTATCTTAATTATAAATAATGCTGTAGTAAACGTCAATATATCTTGATATGAATTTTTATTGATGCTAGTACAGAGAATGAGTACTCTATAATTTTATTACTCAGTAAATTAAAACCTCAAGTATTTGTCTACTAGTTTAGGATAATCATTATCCAGGCCTGGCCAGTTGCCCTCACAAGCTTATACCATCTTATTAAGTAAAACTATAATTCATTGCTTCTGGTTGCTAAATTAAAAATGTAGTAGTTAGGGCACCTGGGTGGCTCAGTCAGTTAAGCCTCAGACTCTTGATTTCCACTTAGGTCATGATCTCACAATTCTTGAGTTCTAGAGCAGCATTGTGCTCTGTGCTGACAGTGTGGAGCCTGCTTAGGATTCTCTCTCTCTCTCTCTCTCTCTCTCTCTCTCTCTCTCTCCCTCCTCTCCTCTCTCTCCTCTCCTCTCCTCTTTCTCTCTCTCTCTCTCTCTCTCTCTCTCTCGACCTCCTGCATTTCCCCCACATCTCTCTCTCTCAAAATAAATAATAAATAAATATTTTTAAAAATATCTAGTATTCAATCATGATTCTTTTCTCTCTCACATGCACATTTAATCCATTTCTGGATATCCTTAACACCCCCTCCCCGTATTCACTGCAATGCTTATCTATCAATAGGAAATTTTTTGAAGTAACAATCCAGACTTAAGGATTCAGCAATTCAGCAGAATTTGTTTTCCCTCAGGCCCTCTCTTGATAGTCCTATAATGAAAAACAAGAGAAGATGGTAAGAAGCCAAAGTTTCGAACATTTCAAACAGACATTTCAAAGTTCAATTTGTGCCATATTGTTTTTACCATGCTAAATCTTTTACCACTCACTTGGAAGTGAATTTATTATGTTCAAAGAGGTTGCTCAGATGTCTGCTCTGCTTGGTTTTCAGCAGTACAGGGAGGCTGAGATGAATAAAACTCATGGGAGAGCACATCAGAGAAAGAACTGGGAGCAGTAGTCTGCGGAAGTTCTTTACTCCGGGACAGGATGAGAGGAGAGAGAGCCAAGCTGAACAAGAATCACACATCAGTCCCTGATGGAACCTCAGAAAGCTGTGCTCTGGGGGGCAGGCGCAGCGCCCCTTGCGGGAGCGTGGCACAGCTTCTGAGGAGATTTCATCGGGATATCACTGCTGCTGGTTTCGAATGTCATTCAAGATCAGATATCACTCTAGCCTCAGGACAAAATACTTTGACTCTTTGGTCCTTGCCGTTGTCTTTTTTCAGTAGTAGAACGTCGCGATTTAGTCTTCCTCGGATTGTCTAATATCAATAATAATAGTAAGAGTAGCTGATATCCGTGGCTTACTGTATGCCAGACACTGTGCCATGTGCTCCACACACACTCAACATGGATTTCTAACAGCACTAGGAAGCAGGTACTGTAATTATCTCATTTTATGGATGTGAAGACCAAAACATAAGGGGAGTTAAGTACTTTGTCTAAAATGACACAATCAGTGAGTAACAGAACCTGGGTTAGAATCCAGGCACCTGACTTCAGAATCCGTGATAATAATCGTAGAGGTTTAAATGGAAAGGCCTAGAAAGGTTAGGCAGCTAATAACAGGAGTGTGAATTGGACTGACAAAGTCTGAGGTCTAAAGTAGGGTGTTGTGGGAATCTATGGCAAGTTTGAAAGGTTAGGGCCAATTTATGAACAAATCCTATCAGTAGTTGAAATATATTTATTAAAGTGAAAACAATTTCAAAGGCATAAGTCTATCTAAGTTGCTTAGTTACAGGTATAGATACAAACCTCTCTTTTCTGAGCTCCCTGAAAAGTTATTATCCCTTCTTACTTCTACTGTCAATAAAGTTCTAAATATTTAGAAGACTCAGCTATGAGGCTTCTGCTGGCTCTGTGGAGTTCCCAGTTAGTGGGAACTCTACTCTAGCTCCTTCGTAAGTGCTATCTTCTCTCTTCTAAGATTTTAGAATTTTATTTTTTACTCTGATATTCTTAAATTTCACTATACAGTATCCAGACATGAGTTTTCTTCCTTATCTTTCCTCTTTGGCATATTATAGACCCTTCCAATCTGAGGTTTTTTTCTTTATTAATTCTGAGAAATGTTTCTTTATTATTTCTTCAAGTATTTCCTCTTCTTGATTTTTGTCTTTCTTTTCAAAAATATTATTTGCGATGTTTCATTGATGGTTTTCTCCCATGTGTTACTTAACTCTTCTTTAAGTTTCTATTTATCTATTCTTTTCTGATTCTTTCTGGAATGTTCCTTAAACTAAACTACCACTTCTGTACTTTATGCATTATTTACTTATACCAATTATTATATTTTTTATTAAATCTATTACACTTTTCACAAATATTTTTGCTTGATTCTCCTTATGATTTCTTATTTACGTTTGTATATTTTAAATAACTTTTCTTTTTAAGTCTTTTATTTTTTTTACATTTTATTTATTTTTGAGAGACAGAGAAAGACAGAGCGTGAACAGTGGAGGGACAGACAGAGGAAGAGACACAGAATCTAAAGCAGGCTCCAGGCTCTGAGCTAGTGGTCAACACAGAGCCTGATGCAGGGCTCGAACCCACAAGCCGTGAGATCATGACCTGAGCCAAAGTTGGACACTCAACTGACTGAGCCACCCTTTAAATAACTTTTCTTATCTCTCCTAGTTATTATGCTGTTATCTTATTTGGTCATTTATTCTTTCTCTGCTTCCATTGGAATATAAATCCCAATTTATTTGTAGTTTTGAAATGGTTGTGGCCTGCAAATCTTCTTCTCCTTCTTTCCTTCTTTCTATGTGCCTGTGATTTCATATTCCTCTGGGGTTTTTGGATAATCTATCTGGAAATGCATAAGGGGGAAGGGAAGTGAATCCTAGAGTCCCTGCTGGCTCAGCACTTTGGTAGAAATTGGAACTGAAACCTCTCTTCTCCTTTTTTCTATTCTATTTTCCAGATATGATAGAGAACATATGCTCTGACCACAAAGCAATAAATTTAAAAGTTAATAATAAAAAATACAAATAAAATTAACTTGTACTTGGAAAATTTTTTTAAATTGCCAAATAACTCAGAAGTTAGAAAGAAATAAAAATGGAAAATTTAAAAGAGGTAGAAGTGTAGGATAATAAAACACTACATATCAAAATGTAGAGGGCTACATAAGCCATGATTTAAGGGAACATTCTTTCAAATGTATATATTCAAAAATAAAAATGGTTGTAAATAAATGAGCTAAGTGTCTCACTTATGACTTAGAAAATGAGTAACAAAATATGCATAAGTATAGTATAAAGAAAAAGAAAGTGAAACAGTATAAATTATAAAATCTAAATCAAAGATACAACAAAGGATCAAAAATACTATTGAATAGGGTCATGTGAGCAAGATGGCAGAGTGAGAAGTCCAGACTTTCCTTCTTCACACAGAGAAAGCAATTTCACCAATACATAGACCAATTCCTCAACAATTATAGGATACCAATTTTGAAATTTTATTTACTTATTTTAATTTGTGTTTTATTTATTTTTGAGAGAGAGAGAGAGAGAGAGAGAGAGAGAGAGAGCATGAGCAGGGGACAGACAGAGAGGAAGACACAGAATCTGAAGACAGGCTCCAGGCTCTGAACTAGTTCTCAGTTGATGTGGGGCTCAAACTCACAAACCGTGAGATCATGACCTGAGCTGAAGTCAGACACTTAACTGACTGAGCCACACAGGCACCCCTGAAAATTTATTTAAAGTGAACAAATACTTTGAAAACTATGTCTTACCAAATCAGATTCAAGAAGAAATTAAAAGTTTGAATAGCTTTGGGAATACTAAAGAATAAAAGTAGTAGTTAAGCAAAAATATCTTTCCAATAAAACTATAGGCATAAATAATCTCATTGGGTATTTTATTAAACTTTCAAAACCTGGTTAATCACTGGATTAGACCATATTCCTACAATAAAAGTGCCTGTTGTATAGCCATGATAACAAGTAAGCATCAAAAGTGGCTTTATCCATATTTAGTTGATCAATGACAGCTTTAGTCAACCTGTGTCAGAAAGCCAACCAATAAGTTTACACTTTGAATATTAGTCAGTTGGCAACAAACTCACTACAAGTCATGCTTCTAAAACTCATATTAATCTACTTCGACCTGCATGATCAGCAACAACGAAACACACACTTAGGTAACTAATAGAAAACACTCTTTAAAGATTGATAGCAACACATTCCTGTTTCTGTAACCAATATAATCCATGCTCTAAGAATGACAACAACCTACTTCTGCCCCTACGCCCAACACAATAGAAACCAAACTCTTTGCCGGAACCTTATATAGGCAGCAGTTTACTCTTCTCAACTAGACAATGCATGACTCCCACAGCCTTCAGTTTTTGACATCTGGTGGGACCCCCCAAACCAATAAGCATGTTCACCACATATACTGTGCTCAAATACCATTTGTCCTTCAAATTTGCTGTCAGTTGAACTTGATTAAAAATGAACAGGTTTCATTAAAATTCAATTAATTTCACTTAAAATTCTTTTTTTGGTAGCATTGTTGTTCCTAACTTTTTTTTTTGGTAAACTAGCATTTATAAGCAATGGATTTTTATATAAGGCAATTAGTCTAAATCAGAGTATACGAATGACAGGCCTTTTGGTTTGGAGGGACATCATATAGTAAAGAAAATTAGATATAGGCCTTTGTACAAAGTCATTAGATTTTTTGGTTGCAACATCTGATAAATTTTTTTCAGTTAATCTGATTATCCTTTTCGTCCCTTTTGTTTGACTCTTTGTACAAAGTGTAGTCTCATGTGTTTTTATTTTACCCGGGATTGTCTTGTGTTGAACATATAAGACAGTGCTTCATAGGGGAGCTAGGAAAAACATGCTAGCAGATCATTAATCTTAACAGGCTGTAATGACTGAAGTCATCAAGCAAGGACTCCTCATAGAGCAGAAAAACAAATCCATGGAGATATTCAAGGTTTGGCCCCAAATTCTGAAAAGAGACTGTGGAAACAACCAAGCTGTAAAATGCATGAGATTAAGATAACACTAAATAGTTCCAAGTTGGCACTTGACAAACTCTTTCATGAAGCAACCCATCATATTCGGGACACATTGGCCTTTTTAGTAAACAAACACTAAAAAGACATCTTTTCTAGGATAGCAAAGGATATGACCAATTAATGCCTCATCTGTAACTTTATTTCCGTGACTAGGCCTGGGAGATCTTCCAGAGAATATTCCAATCCCTTCTGATAATATTTTAATTATACATACCTGTTTCTTCATAGTCATCTAACGTTATCTGATAACTCTTGTCCAGCATATCATATGCTTTGACATAACCTTTGTCCCAATAAATGATACAACAAATGACTCAAAGCCAAAAACAGAATAAAATCATGCTGACTGAAACTCAATGGAAAATCAGACTTCTCCAAACAAAAGAGCATTTTTCCAAGAGAAATCAACAAAAGTGGGGGAAAGCTGGAGTCTTTGATAGTCTCAGAGGCAGCTTTGGTTGATGGTACAAAAGAGGGGACATCCTGAGAATTTTATAAGCTCCCAGTCTACTGAGAAATAGATAATTGCTCCATAGCCAAGTGTGGAATAAAATATGAATATTTTTTTTTGCCCTGTGTTTCTGGTACAAAGCTTCAAACACCATTGGAATTTCCTGATTGAAGTATTTTCTTTAACTCATAGCAAGCCCATCTTGACAATGAGTTTATCCTAACAAGGTGACACATGTTGGGCACATAGAAATCTCAGCAGAGGCCAAACAAGAGTTATCAGATAACATTAGATGACTAAGAGGAAACAGGTATGTATAATTGAAATAAGAGGGTTGGAACTTTCAGTCCTACCTCCCAATCTTTGGGGAGAGGAGCTGGAGATTGAATTTAATGACATGGCCAATAATTTAATCCATACCCATGTAATGAGGCCTCAATAAAAACTCTTGAACAAAGAGGTTCAGGGAGCTTCTAGGTTGGTGAACACATTGATATTTTGGGGAGGATGATGTATTCCAGGAGGAGAGAGCATGAAAGTTCTTCATCTTCCCCCCTTCCCCAATCTTGTCCTATGATGATTCACTTCCATTTGGAAACTCTTGAGCTGTATCCTTTATAACACAACGGCAATATTAAGTATAAAGCTTTCCTGAGTTCTGTGAGTTTTTCTAGAAAATTGTCAAGTCCTAAGGCAGGAGGGTTGTGGAATCTCTCAAATCTGTAGCAAGTCAGACAGGAGTGCAAGTAGCCTAAGGAACTAGGGTTTTGAACTGAAGTAGAAGCAGTCTTGTGGGATCGACCCCTTGAACTTGCATGATCTGTGCTGCCTCTGAATAATTACAGTTAGAAGTGAATTGTAGGCCACCAGTTAGTGTCAGAGAATTGATATAAGAAGTGGTTTTAAATCTGTTTAATTAATCAATTTCTGTGACCATACCTTTGAAAGCTAACTGATCAAGGACAGCCTCACCTTGTGAACGTCAGCCCATTTTCAGGGCGCTCCAAACTATGCTTCTAAGACTATTACCCCACTCCCACTTCTCTAACAAACACAAAACATGTTTCTCTAATGTGGATATCACCCCTGTCCTGTCCCTATATCCATCATAACCCAAGTCAGATCTTCCCTCAAAAGCCATATGGAATCAGCCATTTGTTTTTTTCCTCTGTTACTTAAATAAGGCATAAAGTAAGCTTTTTGGTTAAAGGTATTTATTGAGTGATGGTCTGATGTTCTGACACACATATAAACTCTTTTATAAATGGTGAAAGAAGGAACACTACTCACTGTATTCTAAGAGGTCAGTATAATCTTTAAAACAGTCAGGGGATGATAATACAAAAAAGGAACTTCACCAACCTATTTATCTAATGACTATAAATGCAGAATTCCTAAAAAAAATCTAACACTTTTTTTGCTATTAATGTAGCAGCATAGAAAAAAAATACAGTATGGCTAAGTTCAGTTTGTCTCAGGAATGTAAAGATAGCTCCATGTTACTATTAACAGTTTACACCATAACAATGAATACAAAAAGATATTTGATACATAAAAGTGCACTTAAAATTTAAAATAATGTTTTGTAAATTAGGAATAATAGACAAATTCTTCAACCTAACAAAAACAAGCCGTGAAGAACTTATAGCAAATATGATTCCAATGGGGAAATTTAGAAGCACTCCATTTGAAGTTAGAACAAACGAAATGTTCCTATTATCAATTCTACTAATATTGTATTTGAGCTCAAAATGCAGAAGACAAGGGCATTGTTATCTAAAAATTGAAAATGAGAAAATAAAATTGTCATAACTGGCTAGTAACACTTTACATAGAAAATTCAAATAAACTACAGATAAATTATTAGAAATAATAGGAAAGTATACAAAGGTGGATGGATATAAGATTAATATATAAAAATGACTTGTTTTCCACATACTAGTCATCAGCTGAGATCATTAATAAATGTTTTTGTGATGGTTCACTGTGTAATGTCTAGAATGTAGGTTAAAATGAGTGGCATTGAAATTTAAAAATCCGTCTTCCAATGATAGATTCTTATTACTTAAATTAGGTGGTTTTTGTAGTACTTACTGCTCATAAAACTTAAACTAGGCAGAGGAATGATGCTACTTATAAATCATTGAAAAAATTTTTTGTCTTATTTAGAAATACATTTCTAATAATATTTTGCTTATGTTTAATATATATCAAATCTTATATTACTGTTGTTTTTTATTATTATATGTTATGATATTTATAATAAGTCAAATGATAACTCCAACCACTTCAGTAAATTCAAATGCCATTCACTCTTTTCTTTGCCCAAAAAGACCACCACTGTCTATGCTCCAATTACCTTTGCTATGACTTGGAAAGTGCCCTAGGCAGCAAGTCAGGGTGACCTTAAAGGTCACTTCATGTTTCCTTTCTTTCAAGGATAATAGCCCTGTGTTATTTGGGGTCCAATCCTTAAAAACAGTTGCTTCATATATTTTGTCCAAATTTATAGTTATTTGCTCAAGAGTAAGCTGATATGTGTTACTCCCTTCTGGTTACAAACAGAAATTAAGAATAATGTTTTTACATGTCATTCTTTATAACATTCTAAAAATTACATCCTTTGCAAATATTTAATTTCTGATGAAACATTTCAGATACAAACCTAATAAACAAGTGTTTGAGTGGGTTGCAGAGATTAAGGGGAGGATTATGAGATTCATTTGTACAGTTTTATTTGTGATCCTTATAGATAAAATCAGTAGGCTTTAGGAAATGAGGTCCTAAAAACTGGAAGAGAATTCCCATGCTAGAAATTGATACTTTGGAGTTGGCATACATTCTCATTTTGGAGTTCTCAAAGCAGATAAAATCACCTAATTAGACACAGTCTATTAAGGAAGAAGAAAAGTACTCAGAAACTAGTCCTGAGGAACTCCAGTATTCAATTATTATTTGAGGAAGAAAAGACAGAGAAGAGACAAGAAATACAGAGAAAGAAGATAGAAGAAAAA
>NC_043700.1:94672021-94789398 GCF_006229205.1 Suricata suricatta
ATATGTTCCAAGACCACCAGGGTGCCTGAAACTGTAGATAGTATCAAACCTTGTATATACTACAGGTTTTTTTTCTATACATACATACCACTGATTAAATTTAAGGTATAAATGAAACACGATAAAATATTAATCACAATAACAATAAAAAGGAACAATTATAGCAATATGCTATAATAAAAGTTATGTGAATGTAGTCTCTCTCTCAAAATATTTTATTTACTGTCTCACACTTCTTGTGATGATGTGAGATGACAAAATATCTATGTGATGAGATACAGTGAAGTGAATGATGTAGACGTTGTGATATACTGTTAGGCTGTTACTGACCTTTGGATTTACGTCAGAAGGAAGATCATCTGTCTCCAAATAATGTTAACCTCAGGTAACTGAAACCATGAAAAGTGAAACCATGGATATGGATGGACTACTGTAGTACTTCTGTAAAGTTCTTATCCTGCCTTTCTCCTGCCACCTCTTGCAGGTTATGCTTTCCCTAGGCTCCATCTCACCCAAGAGTCTTATATCAGAAGCAAAAGCTCAGTTATGGCCTCATTTCCCACTCAAGGAAATAGAAAAAAAGCCATTATTGGATCAACAGGTGTATCTTGGTTAAGGAGACAAAACTTAATAATGAGCATTAATAAGCTATTGTGTTAGATATGTTTAGGACTCATTTATTAATTTTAGTATACTTTAAATCAAACAAGTGACTTATATATTCTTATCAAGGAGAAATATTCATGAATGATATTTTACGTAAAAAGAGTATAGGTTTATACATTTGGTGATGGGAAGTTTAGGTGGATACCACTATGGCTATTCTTTTCCTTCTGAAGTAGGAAGCAAGATAATTTGCTATGAAAATTAATCAAAATATTTTGCAACATAGTGATAAAGTTGAAGAGAATGGGATGAGTTTAAAAGGTACTCTCCTTGGGGTGCCTGGATGGCTCAGTCAGTTAAGTGTCCCACTTCAGCTCAGGTCATGATCTCACGGTTCGTGGGTTCAAGCCCCACTTCGGGCTCTGTGTTGACAGCTAGCTCGGAGCCTGGATCCTGCTTCAGATTCTGTGTCTCCCTCCTTCTCTGACCCTCCCTTATTCCCACTGTCTCTCTCTGTCTCTCAAAAATAAATAAAGAACATTAAAAAAATTAAAAAAAAAAGGTACTCACCAAAATTAAGAGAGACATGACTAAAAAAACAGTGAGAAACTAGATGACATTATCATTAAATTACATTTTCACCAGTTTTTTTCTGTGATATTTTCCCCCAGGTTGCTCAGCAGCCTGCATTTAGGAAGAGGGAAAATAGATAGCTGGAATCACCAAAATTAGGATTTTTCCAGGTGAAGTTAATGAAAGGATATACTGACAATGTTTGTTCAGGGTATTGACCAGAAATTAATGAAGAAAAGGCTTTTGTAGTTGAGGCTATTTGAATGGCAGAAAATCAAGTGGGAAAAATGGAATACTATTCAAGAGATTGTATGTCATGCATGGATGTCAAGAACTGTAAAGGCTTGAGATTTTACCCCAAGTGCAAGGTAATCAATTGGCTTGCCACATTTTATGGATGAAGGTAGAACACACGGACTCTTAGTTCATAGCCAAACGATAGTAAATTATTTACAGGAATAATAGAAAGAATGGAATCAGTTTTGTACCAGTTGTCCCAGCCCCAACTTTCACAGGGCAACACAAAGGGCCGGATGACCTAAACATGAAGTGGATTGGTACCAGGAAAGGAAACATGAGTTTAAGGAACCCAAATGTTGTAGAATGGTCAGTGAGAATGCCCGCCTTTTTCTCTATAGAAGATATTTTATTTATTACATTGGACAATAAATACTAGTGTCCTTTGCTCTAGAGGAGATGCCATCTATCTTTCAAGTTTGTAAGCAAACATGCCCCTTAGAGAGAGAACCGATTTCTATGAAGCAAAAATGTGAGACAATCACAGAGACTTATTTTCTGACAGTATACTTCTTCTTTGTGGATTTTGTGTTTGTGAAAGAAATAACTTCTTGGCTTTGGTTTTGAGAGTTCATGACTAAGAAGGTGAATAAAGCAATAGTTGAATATGTTGCTCCTTAGAATATTGAAATTTCCTGGGATAATGGCAATGGTTTGAGCTGAAAGGAAAATAAGAATTAATCTTCAAAAAACAGGATATAATGTATAATGATGTATCACACTTAATGAATTTATATGTATAGGACATAAAGCACATAAAAGGAAGGGGATAAAAAAGGACAATGTCTTATAGTTAGATGGTGTAGCCTCAAAAAAGGAATTAAGACAATGACCATAATTGGCAACGTGAAGAAATGGTTTCTTACATGAAGCAAGTTGAAAGATGAAGGCAAAGAAAGTATCTTTTTAAAATGTGTCACCATTGTCCTAATTCTCAAGTTTTAGTGGATGTTTTCAATAAAACCCATTAAAGATAATATTTGGGAACTTGATGCCACTTAGCACATCATCTTGTGTAAGAAGACTGACAAATATTAAGCTGAAATGCCCATCCAACAATGACTAGAAAACATTCTAAATCTACCCAATTCTAAAGTACTTATGAGAATTTTCCGCATTATAATCATTCTCTGTGTATTGTTTGAAAGAAGAATGATTCATTCATTTATTCCCTCATAAAAATAGTAGGAGTAGATCAAAGTAAAAGACCAATACTTTTTATTTGTTTAAAGCCAAATCTTCAGAGTTACGCAGAACTAACTTCACCATTTAATCCTCATTTAACCTAATGGAGATTAATTAAATTCTCTACATTTGGTTTCTTTATCAATAACATGGGATGTTGACAGAAAGATGATAAGGAGGATATGATAATAATAGTGAGAAGAAGAAGGAGAAAGAAAAGAAGAAGGAGGAAGAGAAGAAGATTGTTTAGAATTAAATGAGAGAAAATATAAAGGTCCTAATAACTGGAAAATAATCCATAAATGATAATTATTATTACTCTTCATTATATTACTATGCTCACAAGAAGTTCTTCTTGTCAGTGGACAGACATTCACTAACCACTCAAATCAGAAACTAGGTATTTGTGGGGTCCCTGTATGATTCAGTCAGTTAAGTGTCTGACTTTGGCTCAGGTCATGATTGGGCAGTTCTTGAGTTCAAGCCCCACATTAGGCTCTTTACTGACAGCTCAGAGCCTAGAGCCTGCTTCAAATTCTGTGTCATCCTCTCTCTCTCTACTCCTCCCATGCTCACACTCCTTCCCTCTCTGTCTCTTCTCAAAAATAAACATTAAAATTATAAAATGAAGTATTTACACATTAAAAAAACAATTTAGGTATTTTTCTCTAAGCAATCTTAAGTCATATCTGAAATTATAGTGACTCCTCAATAGCTAATCAGGAACACTACAGGAGCATTTCCATCTCAGTTTAATCAGTTTACATCAACTCAGCAGATTAAATCATTTTGAAGAAATATTCTTGTTCTGAATTCTTGAAATAAGTATATGAAAAAGTTACTGTCCCTGTTTATAAAAAATACAGTTTGCCACATGTTATGACATAGATCTTATCTCTAAGAACACCTTTAAATGTCTCATTATACCTGAAAAGGACTCGAAGATCATATGTAGATTCAACAGGAAAAATTATCATGCTTATCTTGAGAGTTTGCTAAAGATGAACACATCCTAAGCCAACAAAGAGCTGAATGAAGTAACATTTAATTTTGCCTGCTGAGAAAGTCTTTACTGAGAATTTGATATTTGAGTTGAGCCTGAAAAAAAAATGAGTAGAATCAGAGAAGAAAAATTAAGAAAGCATTTCAAGCAGAGAGACAATAATAAACAAAGACATGCCTGAGAAAGAAAGAATATCAAGTGCTTGCGAAATAGTATCTTGAAAATAGCACTGGTAGCAGTAGGAGATGGGAATGTATAGTAAACATACTTGAGTGACATGCTAAAGATTTGGACTTTATCATGATGTAATAGGAGATACAGAAGGAATTTAAACAATAAATGCATGAACAGATGGTATTTAAGATGACTGGCAACAGTGTATGATATATAGAGATAATAGATGCTAAAAGTGAGATTACATACTAAAACATTCAGGTAAGAGATGGATAAGATCTGTGAGTAAAATAGGTGATAAGACTTCAGCCTTGAGAGAAATCAACATTCTGTACAGTTATGACTGTGGAAACTATCAGGAGAGAGGTGGAGAAAGATAGATACAGGAACTTTTAAAGTATTCAATGAAACAAAATAAGAAGATAACCTTGGCATTAAATATATTTTGTTTTAAGCATGTTGAATTTTCAACCTCCTGCTATAACCTTATGGAGAGTCAACCACATCATGTGTGGGCAAACTGTTTGTTAACGGACCGCATGCTAATTGCTTTAGGCTTGGTGGGCTACACATTCTCTGTTAAGACTACTCAGACCTAACATTATAGTGAAGAAGAAGCCATAACAATGAGTGAGTATGGCTGTATTCCAATAAAGCTTAATTTGCCACTAACGGGGGTCAGCTCAGGGACCTTAGTAGAGGTGGTAGTTGGAAGATGTGGATGAGGCAAAGTTTATCCAGAGAACAACCAAAACAACTGAGGAGAGAAGCATAAGGTTTTTTGCAGAAGGCTGAGAAAGAGGAGATAATTAAAGACACTGAGAAACAGTAGTCAGACATGGAAATTCACTAGCCAAGAGTTGGGTCATAGAAAAAGAAAAGATAGCATTTTCAAGAGGAAGAAATGGCCACTACTACCCTGTGTTATAAGACTGCCAAAGAAACCCCATTAGAGAGTGAATGATTCATCCAGTCTAGTCAAACTGATGTCATATTTTCCAACAAAATCCAAAATAGAAAAAAATTTAAAGTAGCATTCTCGGTTGTGTTCAATTCATGGATTACAATAGTGATTTCCCTCCAGTGCTTACCACACAATAGCAAAACTGGAGGGTGAAGAGGAGAGGTAGCATGCAAATTCTTCGAATGACAGGATGCTGCCATGGTGGTCGCTATTGAGTCAACAAACATTGATACAGGGAGGGCCCCTGGGCTTGCGCCAATTTTGTGTTCTTTTCCACAGCAGATCCCAGAAATAAGAAAATATGAATATTTTCAATAAGAAACTTTCCAATGCAAAGAACATTATTGATTATTTTATATAAAGTCATAAAATTATTTAGGAAATATATATTTTTCTGAAACATTTCCTAAATGATACTGCCTTTTTTCTGAAACTATAATCTCCTCACTCCTCATTTTTTAAAATGTTTATTTATTTATTTGAGAGAGAGATAGCACACATGAGTTGGGGAAGGGACAGAGAGAATCCAAATAGGCTCTACACTATCGGTGCAGAGCCCGACACAAGGCTCAATCCCATGAACCATGAGGTCACGACCTAAGTCAAAGACAAGAGTCAAACGGTTAACTCACTGAGCCACCCAAGCACCCCCCAACTTCTTGTTTTTTGGTGAAATAGAACTCAGAGAATTTGTCACGAATAGTAAGAGAATGAAAAATGATTCCTTTTCTAGAAGCAATAGACTATAAAAATACTTTCAAGTGTTAAATTGAGCTGGACAAAGAGAACTTATCAATCAATAATCAAGAGCTTGTTAAATGTTACATGTATTTCCTTCTAGAAGAATGTATAATTTGTTTTCAAGATTTCAAGATTTGCATTGTGTACCTTACGAAAGACATAATCCTACATCCTATTTGTGGTAATACTTTCATGGGAACCAAAGGCAACACATAATAAGCAAATAACAATTCTCATTGCTTCATATTCCAAATCTTGTAAAAAAATGAATATTATTCACTAAGGTTTACTCAGCCACAACTCCCATTGGCTTTAATGGGAGTTTTGCCATGGATAAAGACCACAAATAAGGTCCATGTTTCTGGTAATAAAAAGACTGCCCTGTTACTGTGGAGAAACTGTTAAACCACAGAGTGAAAGAAAACAGTTTCATGTCACTGGAGAAGTCTCCAAGTTGACTTCCATTAAAATGTAACCTTATAGTAGGATGTGGATGATTAGAAAGTACTTAGGATAGAGGACAAAGGTTACTTTCCCAAAAGAGAAATTGTGTTCAAGTGAACGGAGATTGTAGATGGGATGCCTAGGGATACTGGCTCCTTTCCCATTCTGACACTTACTTGACTTGTCTTCTTTGGCAAGTTCTATGCTGGTCCTCCCTCCCCCCTCTCCCCTGTGCCAAATGGGGGCCCTGGTCAATTCACAGCTGGACTACCGTTACCTTTCCTTCCTATAATCCCAGCCTGCTGCATTTATCCTCTCCATTCAACCTAATACTTCCCTGCTCATATTATCTTCATTCCCCATCATTTCAGCCCATGTTGTGCTTCTCTTTAAAAATCTCCAGCAATTTCTCATCCTTATTCCCATAAAAGTCACTCACTAATTTTTGGCCTTTTTTTCCTTAATGACCACAATCTGCTGTTTTCTTATCCTCACCAAAATTGTCTATTCAAGGGGGAAGACTTATGAATCCAAAGAGAGTATGCATTGAGGAAAGTCAACCCTTCTGAATTGCAAGGGCTAACAATCAACTGTCTCCACTAGATTGGGATTTTACCAAGTAGGAAAATGTGTAAAGAGCAAATTAGTAGATTTTTTTCATTGTTTGTATTTTAATGTCAGAGAAGAGAAGTTTCACCTAGGTTTGATTACCCATAGCTTTTCTTTGCTTTTTCATATAAATAAAACCATAGTTTTTTGGTTTCATTTTGTTTTAGCTGGAATAAAGTTTTGGTATTACCTAGTCTGGTTTTAAAACTGTTGCTATTTTCACAACAGACTTATTATTAAAAACACGTCTTACACTATATATATGTATATGTATATATATATCTCATATACCTCATCTATATTCATACATTATATTAAATATTTCATATATATTATATATTTCATACACACTATATATATCACACACACATATACACACACACACACACATATTTCAAAGACATTGTTGCATTGAGTTATGGTGGGACTCCTTAAGTACTATTCACCCTAACCCCATACAGGTCCTGAGAGGTTGCTTGGGACCATCAGGACTGCCGTAGTATATTCCAATTTTCTCAATTTACAGCTGAGAAAAACTGAAGTTCAGAGAGTATAAGTTTTTCGCAGGTACAATTGAAGGCAGAGCTGGGACTAGAATTCAGTTTCTGCTTTTGAATTCAGGGCTTCTTCCATTATTGTCTTCCAAACCACTTTTTTATTGTTTCTTTGGGAAACATCCATCCACGCTGAGAGATTCGGTGATGAGTTTTAGAACAAATCATGAGAATAACTCCTTTGCTTCCAGTAGAGTTCTATGATGTTTATACAAAATGGCTTAGAATTTCCCTGAACAAATTCAGGAGTTTTCTTGGGCCTATTAATTGTTTTAGCTAAGCCAATAATTGAAATGTAAGTTATTAGCATTTATGGAAAAAATATCATGAATAAATATCCTACCTACTAAATATGTGACTAATAGATTGGATTTATAATACAAAGCTATTTGAGAATTATTTACATGGGTGAGAAAAAAAAGAAATATATTGGTAGTAATAGTCTCCTGCCAGACACTTCTCTAACTTTGTGTGGCACAATCACAGGGCAAGACTATATATGGAGGTTGATATGCTATATATCTAAATATTTTTAGGTTGTAAGTCAAACTAGGCCCATAGCTACTTCTTGTCTGCCCAATCCCCTGGCCACCACCCTCAATCTCAACGCCGAAGATTTCTCTTACATCCCTGAGGCTTCAGGAGTCCTGGGCTCTGTCCTGGATGTGACTTGATTCTATGGATGAATCTTCTGAGATAAGATAGGTGGAAACTGAGGTTCAGCCCACTATTCCTGGATGGGGTCTAGATCTAATAGAGCCCCAAATGAGGCTGAGCTGGTTAGGTTCCCAGGGATCTGGGAAAGTTGATTTTCTCTCCTCTACCTCATTTCTCTGATCTAGCCCCTCCAAGTAAAGCATCTACCCAAAAGGCTCCTTGTTCTGCAATCCTTAACTGTTACATTCCCCCCCTCCCCCACCCCAAGCAGAACCCAGTCAGGAAAATAATCAGTGTGATACATTGACTAGCCATTCCTCCACAAAAAAATAATAGCGGTTTTTATGTTTTAATTGATGCTGATATTTTACATTTACATGCATCTCGTGGAGTCTTGCAGCAATGCAGAGGAGGAATTCTCTGATGCCTTCTGATTAAGAATGAGCAAACAAACAAATCAGTGTCTTGCTGAAGAAAAACATCCTCTTTATGTGATTGGTAGGCCAGAATATTGGGGATTTGTCAGCTTTGGACTATCAAGCATTATAGAGGCAATTTATAAAATAACTTCTTAGTTAAATGTTTCTTCATAATTAAAAAATTATTTTAAAAACAATTTGGATTTATAAAAGAAATCATATTCATAATTAGTTTATTCTGACTAAATCATATGGGAGACTTTTCATTCCAAAGGAGAATGACTATAATGTATGGCTCTTATGAATCTTTTGACCCTGAAATCAATTTGTTGAGTAAAAAAGAATGCTTTCAACCATCAGCTAAATTCAGTAGCTAACATGGGCATTTAAAAAAGTTTAGAGACACCAAAGCATGGTACTTTAACATCAGAAATAGTTCTGTTTCTGTAATGTTTTTGCTCATGCTGTTATTTTCCACTGACAGGTAAGAGTGAGGTTTTGACACTCTTAATATAACATAGGGTGTTAATCTTATAATCACCCTGTCAGCACTTTCTGTCAGAGTGTTAATGGCCACCTTTCAGCCACTCAGAGGCTCTTGCCAATAAAAATAATACCGGCATCCAGCCAACCAGAAGTTATTCAGCTACATTTTTTTCCTTCATTTTTTTAAAGCAACGAATAAATTTAAAAAAAAAAAAGGTCCAACCATAGATGCAGAGTCTGTGTCCTACTTCCTTGTTTTTGCAGTCAATTCTCCACCTGGTAATAAAATTCAAACTCTTTCTTTGCTCTAAATCTTTGCACTGAAATTTTTTTAAAAAGTAAGCAAAGTTAACACATGATGTTACCTGAGTTTTTAGATGTACAACATACTGATTCAGCATCTCTAAATGTTATGATATGCATTACATTTGAACCAACCAAAGTATATCTTAGTTTTCACACAAATATTATAAGAAAAAGATCTATCTTGACTGAAAATGTAAAGCATCCTTTCAAACCATTGGAAAATGACAACTATTAGTTTTTAATTAAATTTATCTATCTATCTACTATCTATCTATCTATCTATCTATCTATCTATCTATCTATCTATTTATTTGAGAGAGAGTGTGTGTGCAAGCAGGGGATAGGGGCAGAAGGAGAGAGGGAAAGAATCTTAAGCAAACTCCATGCTTAGCACAAAGCCCAATGTAGTGTTCGATTCCATAACCCTGGGATCATGATCTGAGCCAAAATCAAGAGTCAGACACCTGACTGAGCCACCCAGGTGTCCCAATATATAATTAAAAATCACCAAAAACCCAGGACATTTAAAAGCAACAACTAATGTCCATATGGGTGTATTTACTATATGAGAGAAGCCTCTAGAATCCATTTCATGCAGAACTTTGAAATAAATTAAAAGAGATTATAATTATCTAAAATTTTTATTCTGGATTTGACCCTTTATTGAATCAAATAATGACCTACAACTTTTGTCTCTTGGACTATTTAGCCACTAAATAAAAGACAGAGGAAAAAATGAGAATTGACTGTGTAGGAAAGATTTTCTCATTAACTGATAGTTTTTTTTTCTCTGATGTTCATTTCACACTCTTGATCTTGCTTCCTTCTAAAAACACTCATTCAAGTTTGAGAATTTTCATTCTGTGTTAACTACTATCTTCCAATTCATCTAAGTTATACCCAACACCCTGTATTTAGATGTTCTAAATTAGTGCATTTTGTGTGTGTGTGGTTATGTGTGTTTGTAACATCTTTGGCAAAGAAGTAGCTCTATGATGCATAATTTCTTGTTGAAATATCAGGATATTTAGCACTACAATTACACTTTCCCAATGGAATGCCTATTCATAAATCTACAATTGCCACAACCACAAAGATCAGTATAAAAATCTAACACATCGTGAGCTGAATTTCTCACATTTTACTTCACTTAGCTGATGTGTTTTTATATCTCTTGTGTGTTGTTCTAAAAGAAGCATCATGTTTGCAATAGTGCTGTGAATAGTAATGATTGAAACAAAGAGCTTCCAGGGGCGCCTGGGTGGCTCAGTCGGTTAAGCGTCCAGCTTCAGCCCAGGCCATGATCTCATGGTTTGTGGGTTCGAGCCCTGCGTCAGGCTCTGTGCTGACAGATAGCTCAGAGCCTGGAGCCTGCTTCACATTCTGTGTCTCCCTCTCTCTCTGACCCTCCCCTGCTCACGTCTCTCTCTGTCTCCCCAAAAATTAAATAAACGACATAAAAAAATTAAAAAAAAAAAGAAGAAACAAAGAGCTTCTGAAATAACTTGACTAATTTACTTTATGTTGAAGATAAATATGTCATCCTTTTCTTCTGGAGTCCAGCTCCAGCAGGTCCAGGGGTCCCTGAAAGAATGGACAGTGTCGGCATGAGAGAGTGAGGAAAGAGCCTCAAGTGTCTTTCTTGGTCACCAGGCAGCCGTCTCTGCTTTGTCTGCTTTGGTGTTTTTTTTTTTTTTTTATGGTTCAAACAATAACATGACATCAGATAATAGAAATTGTTTACAGTGACAAATTCTTAGTGATAAGGTGCTTTAATTACTGAAAGTGCACAGAAACAAGTTCTACAGAGGTGGATTTTAGAACGATCCCATTTGTA
Source organism: Suricata suricatta (assembly GCF_006229205.1). Lineage (NCBI taxonomy): Eukaryota > Metazoa > Chordata > Mammalia > Carnivora > Herpestidae > Suricata > Suricata suricatta. The sequence continues at coordinate 94,682,877 of NC_043700.1, forward strand.
CTTGGCACCAGTCTCACCGATTAAAAAGTAACAAACCTATCTTGTTTTGTATGGGTTGGTTAGTGGCCAATATTTATGACTTTGTTTTTTAATTAACAATTTACAACCAAATCATGTAATGTACTTACAGTGAATTTGAGTAAATTTTATAACCAAGAATATAATAGGATGTTTTTGGTAGAAAACAGGATTAACATACATATTATTAAAGTTAGTAAAGCTAAGATTAAAATATAGGTTAAGTAGTATATAGATAGGCTAAGAGTTATTGTGATTGACTTATAAACTACAAGAGAAAAAAGAAAAGAGAGAAAAAGTGTTTATTAACAAGTTTCTTGAGAAAGCCTTTTTTTGATGTAAGCACAATGGGGGCCCTGTGTGTGTTAGCCTTGGACCTGGGTTTCCCACATTCTTATCCATCCTCATAACTAAAGTCAGTATAAGGGACGATATTTGTCCAATGTAGACTTTGGGAGGGGATCATGTTCTGACCTTGTCTACTACTTCTAATCTCCAATTTCGGCTCCAATTTTCTTCAGACCAGACTCAAAATATTATGTTTTTTACCTTGTTTTTAATTCTTATCTCCAAATTCGGCTCCTTTTCTCCGGGCCAGACTCAAATGCAATTTTTTGTGTTTTTAACCCCTTCAAGTCTATATTTTGGGTCTGCAGGGCTCATTAGAAGAGACTTTTGTCAAATATTTATAGTGTTTTGATCCAAAATCTCTTATGCAGGGATAGGAAAATGTTTTTTTCTTATGGAGTGGCTGTGTAGGGAATATCGGTCTGATTTGGAATGCTGTAAGTCCTAGTTAATGGCAAGAGGCTTAATTTCACATGAGCAGTAGTAGGAGAAGGAGATACCAGTTTCGCCTCTCATGGCAGGAGCTGTGCAAACATCTGCCATTTCCTCACTGTGACTGTGTCATCCAGCAAGGCTGATGCATCTCCCAGCACTTTTTTTTAGTCCTAATACTTTTAGATGGTTTTTTATTTTTTTCGAATGACAGACTTCACATGGAAAATATATTTCCAAGAAATGAAATCTAAAAAAATTAATAATATCCTGTTTTCTTTGAAAAGTGAGTGGAATGCATTAGGAATTTTTTCACTTGGTTTGGCTATAAAACAGGGAAAACAATGAAGTACCAAGTATAGAAATAATTCTATGAGTACCTGGGTTACATACTTTTCTGTAGGGAAATTTTGTTTCCAAAATGCTTATTAAAAGAAACAACCAAAATTTGAAGCTAAATACCCCAAGTTCACTTAACACAATGAATAGCAATTTAATCAAACTTGTAGTATGTTTTTCCCAGAGAAAGAGGGTAGAAGTGGAAAGAAGTCATTGAATAAAAAAGTTAATTATGAGATAAATTCAACTAAACTTCTCTATTTAAGCCATTTATAATTGTCTCAAAAATGTATTAAAATGTCTAAATTAGTTCTAGGATTTAGACATCTCATATGGTTCCATTTTAGCAAAATTATGATGTACACAAGTTACCTGGTTTCTAAGGCATATTTTATAGATGATTTAATTTTAAGCAAAAGAAGATACTAATGTCATTTCCTTTAAATCCTTAATTTCACCTGTAACATGAGATCAAGTTAGAGGATTCTCCCACTACCTCCAGAAGAGGATCTATGTTAAATTTCTCAAAATCTTTAATGTTCTGTGAGAGAAGAGTTGAAGTATTGTGGAAGTAGACATTATCTGGGTAATAAGTGATGACATGTTGGTGTTGGTCACTGAGGAGGTAAGGAATGGTCAAGATTTAGTGTTAGGCTTGGAAGAAACAGATAATCCAAACCACTGGGATTGGTATATGACACTGGTTTTTTGACCTGGCAATCAATGCTTTTAGACCTAAAATACTGTACTGTTAGACCTATGAGTGCAAATATATGGTATCTGAAAATGAACCGAGGGCTGAAGAGGGAGGGCCGGGGGAAGTGGTGTGGTGGTAATGGAGAGCGCACTGGTGGGGAAGAGCACTGAGTGTTTTATGGAAACCAATTTGACAATAAACTATTAAAAAATACTGTACTGTTAAACATGATTAGTGACATGGGGACCCTGTATTAAATGATCTCTAAGACCCCTTCACATTGTATGACTTGTCTCAGACTCTAAGTTATTTTATTCATCAAAGACATTTTACAACTCCATCAAATGTATATCATTTAAAAAAAATTTTTACATTTATTTTTTGAGAGAAGGAGAGAGACAGAGTGGCAGGGGGAAAAGAGAGAAGGAGACACAGTATCTGAAGCAAGCTCCAGACTCCACTCTGTTAGCACAAAGCGAAATGTGGGGCTCGAACTCACAGACTGGGAGATCATGACCTAAGCAGTAGTCGGATGCTTAACTGACTGAGCCACCAGGTGCCTTATATGCCATTTTTTCCCCTAAATACATAAACAAAGTTTTAGTTTTTTTCTTTTGTCCATTTTTAAATTGGGTTAGTTAAATGACATTTTTGTTTACATTTCTATTCACTGCTCCAAATATATAATCAATAATCTGAATATATTCCTATCAAAGCAGTATGGACTTAATTCAAAAGTAAAGTACCTCATATTATTTCTCTTTTTCACTGTTTCATAACTTTCTCATGCTCGGCATGTGGGAAACTACTTTCATGATCACTCATCTCTTTACTCACTCCTAGATATTCCAGCATTCTGAGCAGTTAACCTTTATTGGAGTCAGGCTTTCTAGATACCAGGAGGTATGGAATAATATTAGAGAGGTTTTTGGTGGGATTTTTTATTACTTAATTCATATTAAGAGAAGGCCCCAGGGCAAGAGGAATGGGTGGTGTGGCTGCTGGTTTAAAGGTGGAACTTTTCTGAAGCTCCTTCCCTCTGCTCTTCATCCTTGCCTCCCCAGCAAGCCTGCCCATCAGCCTCCTCAAGTGCACCCAGTGGCCCCCTCCCTTGGGGTGACTCCTGATGAAGCACAACTCCTCGCAGGGCCCCCAGCCCACAGGGGTGGCCATATTTGGGCAGTTCCCAGTCCTGTGGGCTCGGCTATCTGGGGAGCAGATTTTGGGTCTGGATCTCCCTGGGGAGTGGGTCCTGGGCTTGGATCTTTCCCTAGGGGGCCATCTTACCCCTTCCTCTCTCCTCCTCCTCCCCCATTGCTGTAAATATTTCAATGAAATGGAAAAGAAAAGAAAAAGAAAAAAATTATGAATTATTACTTAATTCATATTAAGTAATAAAAAATCTAATTAATAAAAGCCATTATGTAGTTTGTTTGTTTTTTCTGGAGCTATATATTAGCAAGTGCAAAAAGACAATAATAATAATGGTGAATGTATTACAGCCATTATTTTGATTTAGTTTTTAAATTTTTTTAGAGAGAATGAGAGTGAGAGAGTGCATGAGCAGAGGAGAGGGACAGAGGGAGAGAGAGAAAGAATCCCAAGCCAGCTCCAAACTCAGCATGGGTCTCTACTTGGGACTTGATCCCACTGACCCTGGGATTATGACCTGAGCCAAAATTAAGAGTCAGACACTCAACCGACTAAACCAACCAGGCACCCTGAAGCAGTTATTTTGTTTGCAAACAACAACAACAACAACAGAATGACTCAAGGTTGACTTTATAAAGAGTGACTCTATTTGAAGGATGTGTGTTCACAGGATTAGAGAGGAGGCTAAAGATGAACAAACAGCTTTTGAATTGTCCTAGTTGAACTGGTCTTGGTAGCAAGACTTGCTTGACAATCTTCCTGGGGAATGGATGAAGTCCAACTTGTTCTTTCAGCCTTGCTTCTATTATGCTCAAACCTCAAAGTCTTTGGCCTTGCCAGTGTTGGGTGATGCAGAAGAAATTTCCAGTGATCTGAAGGCAGATTTTGAAGAGAAGGGAAGGCATGTGAATTTCATGTTCCACTAAGATGATTTTCAGTGAAGAGAGCACATCTGCAAATTAAATTGTGGTATTGGGTGGTCAAAATATTAAAATACATTACAATAATATTTATCTTTATAAGTGAAGCAGCATAGTTTCCCACCAGTGGCAAGGAAACTCATATAAAAATGTGATGTTTAGGTAATGAGAAGTGAAGAGGGGAAAAGAGTTTACTTTTATAGATGCTCTAAAACCAACCAAATGAAGTCTTATGTTAACATACTCTAATAACAGGAAAACATTAATGACTTAGAAGTTATAGGTCTAAGTCACTAGGGACTTACTAAAAGAAACAGGTGTTAAGACATTTACTTAGGCTGATGACAGTTTGCTGCTAATTAAATCATTAACTGAGGATTCTGCAACACTTTGGCAGTACTCAACATGCTCAAATCAGTTTCTCACACCTAGTTTAAAGGAGGGCTCTTGCTTTCCTTTTATCATTAAATAAACTTTGCTTAATTAGCAGTTACCTTCTCCAGTTTGCCAAATGTAGCTTGGCATTTAGTCTAACTAAACATGGGATAAATAAAGAACAAACTTTAAGAAAATTACTTTATGATCTTTTATTAAATTTAGCAGATGGAAATATAAAACAGCACAAAACAAAAAAAAGTTCTATAAAGATACCAAAAATAATTTTTAAAACTTGGGAACACTTGGGAAATATTATGTAATGTGGATTCAAAAATGGGGTAGATGATTTATCCTCTTATAAACAAACTTAAAAAATTGAAATAAGCAATAGGAAGTTCAACTGGTTTTTATACTCTAATATGCCGACCACAACACACCTTAAGCCATCCTCTCTCATCCAGTTGATCCAACTAAAGAAGACTTTTAAACTTTCCAATTTTGAGAATCTAATGTATACAATACATTAGAAATAAAACGGACCTATAAGATCACTAACTGAAAAGTAATAGACTAAAAGAGACAACTTCTTGAGATTGGCCAATCATCTGATAGAGGCTCAGAAAGAAGATTTGCACTGTAAGGCTTGGAGTAAAATTAAACATGACCCTTGTTCTGAGAGTTTAAAATCTGTTTCCGGGAGACAAAATGATCTTGGAGGAAACAATTAACTACAGAAGATAAAAAACAAACAATCAGGAAATGCTTGAGTTGTGCAATAAAGTAGGAGTGTGAGTTGAAGGTTGAGGATAAGACGGTGTTTTAAAAGATGGACAACAGTAAAGCAAACATTTCAGGTAAGGCAAAGGTAGTCATGAGTGTGGTGCCAGGTAGGGGCACCAGTTGAATCTTGGTACATAAGTTCTGGAGGAGATGGGTCAGAATTCTATGGTATAAGATAGAAGAACTTTGGTTTTGGTGGATATACAGAAGATTCACCTGGCCAGACCAAGGGGTCTAAGGACTGACAGAAAATGGTGTTGATCAGTTGGAGTTGCAAAATGGACAGTCTTGAAAAGCCAGTAGAAGAAATGTAGAGATATTTGTACTTGAAGCAGCAGGACACAGCAGACTTAAGTCTACGATGTAAACCAGAGAAAAGTCTGGAAGGGATTTGCAGGAAGGATATGTCTACCTCTATGTTTCTTTAACATGATAAATACCAATAGATTTAAAATAGAAGCTGAAATCAACTAATTCATAGAGACCAGAAAATGTACTGCCAAAGAAATGGAAAACCCACAGTTACATCAATGGTATGACTCAAACAAACAAAAAAATTATGATTTTTTAATAAAAGGGTAGTATTTAATCAAACAATTGAGTGGAAATGTCAGCCCCGACTGCACTCATGCTGCTCAGCTATAATCATTCAGGCCTTTAACTTCCAGCCTCAAGGCTGCCTCGTCTGAAGCCAATTCTTTTGCACAGAGCAAGGAATGTACTGGGATCCTCGGTCTGACTGTCTGGTTAAACATCCAAGTAGCCATGTGCTTTTATCACTCTTCCCTTCTCAAATCCTAAGTTTGCAGAGACAGAGAAGGAAAGTGAAAAGGAAGGGGGGAGAAGAGGAAAGAATGAGGAAGAGAGAATGGAAAAGGAATGAGAGAGAATAAGAGGCAGGAGAAAGCAGCAGTGGAGTCAAAGATAGAGCAGCAGTATCAACTACTTAAGTACTTTTTGAAAAATGGAAAGCATGTGGAAGAGCATTTGTCTTAAAGGAGAAGTTAAAAACTAAGTGCTTACAGAGAGGAATATCACAAGAAAGGAGATTATTTTAACCTAAGGAATTCTGGCTTAGACATAATAAAATGAACACAAGATAAGGTGCAAACTTGAAAATGGAAACTGCTTTAAAAAAATCTGCCACCCTTCCCACACACACATCCATCACATTTCCCAATATATGGAGCTACATGGCCATCCTCTCTTGGCTCCCATTTTCCCTGAGGCACACGCACACACACACACACACACACACACACACACACACACACACTTCACATCCCTCTGGCCATGACCTCAGGGGATCATAGTTCTCTTATGTGGAAAAATTGAACCAGGAATTTCCAAACTTAGGAGTAAAAGGCAAAGAGAAAAAGAGTGGTCATGTACCATGACAAATGGGAAATTATGAAAAAGTCTTTAAATTAACATCAGGACCTCCGGCCATCTTCCTCAACCCTTCTCTCAGATGTGAACAGTTGAGGAAAACCACTCTATGAAGAAGAGCTGATCCTTCTCTGGAGAAATATCAGTGTTTCAGAAAAATGATGTCTATATTGATATTTGAAAATCTCCCCTAAAGAAGCCAGTTTACTGTCTGATCATCCTATTTAAAAAAAGATCCCCATTTAAAAGCCCACCTAGATACTTCCCATCTATTTCTAAAATTCCATGTTTATCAATGAATAACAAAATACCACTTGAGAAAAGCATGCATGCAATATAAAGGAGAGACAAAAACAAACACATGGACAAAAGAGAAAAAGAGAAAATTGAAGTAGGGAAAATATATGATTAATATCATCATAGCTATATATAGCTATACAGGGAAAGCTATTTCATCTATGACACAACAGGTGAGTTGAATAGAAAACACTCAAAAGTTCAACAAAGAACTCTTGGAAATCAAAAGTGTGATTGCTGGAAATGACATACTCTTAGAAGATGGAAGTTGGATATTCCTCAGGAATTTGAGATCCTTTTCTGATGAAAGGCACATTTTCCCCAGCCAGAGCTGTGTCTCATTATACTCTGCTTGTATTGTGGCTATTTCTGGACTCCTAAGAAAGCTTGTATTTCATAAGGGTGACCAAATACCCAGTCCCTGCCTCTTTCTTCCAAAAAGTACTCTATGAATCTTGTAGAAACATATCTGCACAAACTAGATTATGAATACCAGTGTGTCAAAAATGCTTCTGCTACATCTTTAGGGCTTGCTACATTTTTGGACTCTGAATAAGGAATTACAAAGATAGTGTAGCAATAATCACATCGACTAAAAATAAATTTTTGAATTAATTTTATTGTTGTCAATTTGAATTTTGCATATTGAAACTTTTATGTTTATGATGCTTGAATTTTTGCCTTAAAATATATAAAGATTTATAAATTAGTTTTTTGTCCATAATAGAATACCATTTATGCAAGAAAAAAGAAGTGCAGAGAAGTGACTTCATTATTGAAAGTAAAACCATAATATCAAATGAATTTGGTTACATATTTTATTTTTATTTATATTTTCTAAAATTATTTTTTAAGCTCACAGATTCTCTGAATCCATTATCTTCTGTATTCCTCCTGACATCTCTATTCACCTCTTCCACATCAGTGATACATTTACTAGCTCTTGTTAAATCTTGGAAGCAGAGTGATGAAAACAACGTTAAATAAACTTAAGAATTTTCTGTGAGATATATCTATTCATAGTTTTCTAGAATCCAAATGGTTAATTAAGACTTGGCAATAATTTCCATTAGAACGTTTCAATCTACCCAGTTCTGGAATGCCATTTAAATATGATGGTTCTATAATACTGATGAACATAATCAGCATTTTTTCCTGTATTTTATTTCTTTTAAAGAAACTGAGTTTTCTATTGTTACTTGGAGGAAGTAACACATTAAATGAAGTGGAAACCAATTCTTTGTTTCATTGGCTGAGGTTACCCGTACTTGTCATGTGCTGCCCATCTGGATTTTAAAAGTTTGAATTCACACTGAATTGCAAAAAGGATATGTGCAATGAAAGCAATTAAAGTTTATTTTCCAATGCATTCTGTGCATTTATGAATCTTACTAAAGAGTGTCATTAAGTGTCACTTTTTAGTCTTTTTTAAAGCAATAAAAGTATGTAGTCTTTATTTTCCACTCAATAGAAAATTTGAAGTTGAGCAAACCGTAAAATCTCAGCCATCCTCCTTGGTTCCTGAACCTTTTTCTATTGCTTCACTTTTAAAGACTGAAAATTAGATAATAACTGGATCATTCGTCTCGTTGTATTTTGACCACTCAAGGCCATTTTTTTTCGATCTTAAAGCCAGCTGCTTTTAAGAAGGTGAGTTGTTGGCATGTGTGAATGCCATTAATAGAGATACAGTAAGACACTGGACTAAAAGGGTATCTTCAGGATGTGTTCTACTCCAAAAGCACTTAGAAAATTAGAACTTTAGGGGCACTGGGTGACCTGGGTGTCTTGGTCAGTTAAGCCTCCAACTCTCAGTTTCAGCTCAGGTCATGATCTCACGATTTCGTGAGTTCGAGCTCCACATGGGGCTCTGTGCTGACAGTGCGGAGCCTGCTTGGGATTCTCTCTCTCCTCTCTCTGCCCCTCCCTTGCTCACACTATCTCTATCTCTCTAAAATAAATAAACTTATTTTTTTTAAGTTAGAACTTTGAAAATTGCTTCAATTATGTAGAATATACAAATATCTATTCTTCTAAAATTCACATGCACATTTATTTTAGTAGAGATTATTTTTTGTTAACAAACGGATAAAAATATAAGGCTCATTTGGAGAAACTCTGACAAAGTATGTGTATATATATATACACATATGTGTGTGTGTGTGTATATATATATATATATACATATATATGTCTATGTATATAGATCTATAGATAAATATGTATTGATTGAGATTAGTAACTAAGTTATGCAATATTTTTTCACAATTAAACCTTCACATTACTCTATAGTGATTAATTCATGAGGAGACTTTAGTATTAGATCTTTATTACTTTTTAAAGAATAATAACAGCTCCATTTATTGAGTGCAAGCACCATGTTAATTTGTGACATTCAATTGTATCTGTTTCACTCTTCATTTTTTCCAGAAGTTTTAGTGTTTTAACCTGTTTATATAAAACCCTACCATCAGTCTACTTATCCTTATAGAAATTTATATCATTATCGTGGGTCTCGATATACAGTAGTTAAAATTATACCCCAAATATTCTAAGTAAAATGAGACTTGAATTTTATACAAACAAAAAATGTCATATTAAGTTTATGATAGTTTTGTTGACTGTCACAAAACATAAACCAGCATCTTCAGAAAATTGAGAAGCAGATGTTATAAACTATCTCTTCTAATTTATATTTGCCATCAATAAAATTTATTCACAAATACTACAAATTGGAAATTTTGGATTGAGAAAGTTATAGCCTGTATGCATAAAAGATCTTCTGCTCCTACCATTTTCCCTCATCATTTCCTCGAAAACATCAGTATTCTGAGGATAATACCCATTTATTCTGTATTTCAAGAAAATTCCTTGCTCTTGGATATCTAGCCCCTGAACCTATAAATCAAATGAGCAAGCCTACCTAGGCTGAGAAATTTTAGGGAAAACAGAATAAAAGTTATAAAGGCATTTTTAGAACAGTTCAAATCTAGGTATTTACCAAAGGCTAAAGTTGGTGATTTGCTTTTTTTTTTTAAATGTTTCATTTATTTTTGATACAGAGAAAGACAGAGCATGAGAGGGGAAGGGGCAGAGAGAGAAGGAGACACAGAACCGGAAGCAGGCTCCAGGCTCTGAGCTAGCTGTCAGCACAGAGCCCAACGCAGGACTCAAACCCACAAACGTGAGATCTGACCTGAGCTGAAGTTGGAGGCTTAACCGACTGAGCCACCCAGGCGCCCGTGATTTGCTTTTATCTTGACTTACTTTTTACTAATAAAAAATGATGCTTTCCTTTACTTATCAGTTAAACCAAGTTGTATGAAAAGGAAAATACTATAGGCATTTCAAAAAACAAAGGACTTACTACAGGAAGCTGAATGTTCAATATCATTGGAAAGTAAGAAGTGGGAATCACAGACCCACTGGAAGGAAGGTAGAAAAGGGTTTATGAGAATTAACCACGTTATTTTCCATACTCCGTCAGTCTTGCATTCATATGTTGAGGCAGGCCTGAAATTCCACATAAAATAGAATAGCATCTAAAGCAATGAGAATTTAGTCTAAAAATAATAAGCTCTTAAAAAATTAATTTTCTAGTGATGGTATTAGTTAAATATCCTCTCTAAAGAAATATATTTCCCTAAAAAATGTTTAAGATTATTTAATATCATTTAATGAATCAGGTTTATCACTGATTTGGACATGAATATGAAGAGATAATATATTCTTTTTCATCTTCATTAAAGTCTCTTTATGCCAATTTGAGCACAGTTAAAGGTTGGCCCCTAAAATACAGTATAGTAGAAAGAATATGCTTTATATATGGATTTTTTGAGAAGCATGAGCTATAATCTTGGCTTCAAAAATAAAAAATTATGAGATCTTCTACAGACTACTTATCTTTCTGGGCCTTTGTTTTCTTATTTACAAAAAAAAGTAATTAAAATACTTCATAGGGTTGTTCTGAGAAGCACATTAGATAAGAGACCTTGATTAAAGTTTATTTATTTTTGGTAGAGAGAGAGAGAGAGAGAGAGAGAGAGAGAGAGCATGAGTGTGGGAGGAGCAGGGAGAAAGAGGGAGAGAGAAAATACTAAATAGCTCCTCCCTGTCAGTACAGAGCCTGATGAGGGGCTCAACCCCACAACCCTGGGATAATAACCTGAGCCAAAATCACGAATCACAGGCTCAAGTGCCTGAGCCACACAGGTGCCTCTGGAGCACTCCCTTTTATGACTGTAGATGTGCTTCATCAATATTAACAAAAAGTATTCAAATTTAATTTACCAAGAACTCTAACATCAAATAATTTTAATAATAATATCTACTATCTAATTATGGTGGTTCAAAATAAGCCAACTAATAGCAAACCACAATTTCACCATTTTATACTTGTCTTACAAAATATTTACCCATAATAATTGCTTTGTGAAAGATCTTTATAGTGCATGCATCACAGTGCATTAAAAGTTCCTTTGTTGGGGCGCCTGGGTGGCTCAGTCGGTTAAGCCTCCGACTTCGGCTCAGGTCAGATCTCACGTTCGTGGGTTCGAGCCCCGCGTCAGGCTCTGTGCTGCCAGCTAGCTCAGAGCCTGGAGCCTGCTTCCGGTTCTGTGTCTCCTTCTCTCTCTGCCCCTTCCCCTTTCATGCTCTGTCTCTACCTGTATCAAAAATAAATAAAATATTTTTTTAAAGTTTCTTTTTTTTTACCAGCACATAAAAAAAAGATGCTTTTCATTTTCTTTTTTCTTTACATTTTTCTTTATATAATACCTGGCCTAGAGTAGGTTCTCAATAAATGAGCTCAGTTTCACTACTCTATTTTAGTAGCTTGACACAATAAGTAAAAGGGATGAATTAGATAGTAGTAGGAATAGGAAAGAAAATATAGGTGTGAGATATATTGCAAACTGAATAAAAAAACTAGGATATTGTGGAGAAAGATTTATAAAGGTCAGAAAGACTCAAGTAAACTTTGCTATAAGATAGTTCATTGTAATACAGGAAAAGTTAAAATGAAATTATAATTAAACAAAAAATTTTAGAAGCCAACTTCATGATGTAGGTTAAAAAATAATGATATAGGTGCTATTTCTATGTGTTTTAAGTGAAACACTTAGTGAAGGCATTTTTAAAACAATATATTCAGTACAGAGATGCACGGCTAGCGTTTACAGGATTTACATAAAAATATCTCAGGCTATTGAACTTTTAGGAGATTTTTTATAGACTTTTCCATTAGCCATATTTTATAAGTGTTATGTTCTATATTGAAATGCATATTGGTGTGTTTTCTTGCATGCAGGTTTCATTTTAATGTTGTTTTAGGGGCACCTGGGTGGTTCAGTCGGTTAAACATCCGACTTCAGCTCAGGTCATGATCTCATGGTTCATGGGTTCCAGCCCCGTGTCCAGCTCTATTGCTGACAGCTCAGAGCCTGGAGGCTGCTTTGGATTCTGTGTCTCCCTCTCTCTCTGCCTACCCTTGCTCATGCTCTGTCTTTTTCTCTCTTAAAAATAAATAAACATTTTTTTAAAAATTGGGAAAGAGGGAGGGAGGAAGAGAGAAAAAGGAAGGAAGAAAGTATGGAAAGAAGGGAAAGAGAAAAATTTAGAATGGGGAAAAACCCTAAGAATGATCTTCATGTTATAGGTTAAAGAAAGAAAGAAATGTAAAGAGGGAATCAATTTTTGGAAATCTGGTCTATTCTAAACAAACTGCTATGCCCTTTCTAGTGCATTAACTCATCTAATATTCAAGCCAATCCTGTGAAGTAGGTATTATACCTGCTCACTTCCACAGGTACTGAAACTGGGGTGATAGTGAGTAGGGGCAGAAGAAATATTAGAGGGAGAACACAGCTACCATCAAATTAATAACACTAGTTCTGGGGACAGTGCAAGAGCTTTGAATGAATTTAATGAATTTAAAGTAACAAGTACATAAAATTCTCAAAAGAAAGTGCACAGTAGAACAAAAGAACTAAAACAGGGAACCTTTGAAGAGTAGGAAAAAAGGAGAGTCTGCAAAACAATGAGGGCTAATGATTAGAAAGGAAGACAACCACACAAACACTGTCCATAGTAAACAAAAAAAAGGAGAGTTTTGAGAAAGAGGAAATATTGAAAGCTGCATGAAAATTGAATAAAATGCAACTGAGATCATTAATGACTTTATTTTGGGATTTCCCAAATTACAGTGCTGGTCATCTCCATCCACTGTCTTGAGCATCTTTGTCTGTCCGGGCTGTAAACTCTTTTCCCTACTTAGACTCAAAATGCTTTATTTGTACTTAGTAATGTCTCTTTTCACATCATAGATTTGGGAAAATAAGACTAATTTTTTCCACTTTGCAAATTCAATTACAATTACCATACACATGCACTTTCACATATATATACACACACATGTAAATTATTTAAAAATATATCTTATAATTCATACAATATATTAAGATGGAATACATAATATAATATAATTTGAATAATTGTGTAAATGAAATATGATATTTTACTTTACTTTAGGTATCTGGTTATCATATTATTTTACCTACTTACATAGTCTTATTAAGTTATTCTGAAATCTAGCCACAAAATTTGCTTCTCTGAAAAGTTTAGCTTTTGCTACAAAATTTGTGGCTGCATCCCATCCTCCTTTCTTAAACCATTATAATAACTATAAAATTAGATATGTTCAGTACCAGTCCAGTAAAATCCCACTGACAGTATTTATCCATCAAAGAAATATTATTCATACTTCATGTATCCATAAACAGTCTAAGCTCATAGAGTGTTTATACACTTCCCAGGAGCTAAGTAGGAACTCAAGGAAGCTGAGTCTTCTAAGGAGCTGGGCTTCAGGCTGCTAGAAGCCTTATTAAAGTTTGGTCAAGTCTTTTAATGGAGGAGTTGGAATGGGATGTTCCTGCTGGGAGTTCCTGCTGAAAACTATCCCTCAGAGATAATCAGTTTCTAGAAGGTACTATTCTTCATTTGTCTCTGGATAATCAAACTGGAGAATGGTGAGAATAATATCATCAATTTCTGTCATTCTAAGAAGCACATTTCAGGGGGAACAGAGACTTTTGCTCATCTTCAGAAATTATCCCCAGATTATGAAACAACTGATTTCATAATCTTTTATAAAAAGTGTCATACTGAATTCTCACTAAGTGTTCTACCTAGGCTTTAAATGGTGAGTAAGCCTAGTAAACCAATGAGCAGGGAGAAGGAGAGAAGGAGAAGAGAGCCTCTATATGAGCAAATGCACAAAAAGTATGCTTGATTTTTATCTATAGTCACCAGGATCATAAATCTCCTAATGTTTCAGTTAATTTCTTTTCGAGAAGCCATTTACCATTTGTAGCTGCTATCAGCCAAATTTTCCTTTAGCATCTACTTGCCATCAGTTTAGCATCAATGCCGAATTCTTAAATATTGGAACATATTGGCATGTTAGCCCCATGGACTGTACATTGGCACATGCAGCATAGACAATCCTCTGCCCACACTTTCAAAAGAGTTAGAGATCACAGGAAAAGTGTTATATACTAAGACTCCTTAAATATACAATGGAAGGGATTAACTGCATTTTTCCCTCTTACCTTAGCAGATTAGTTTAAAATAAATCTAAATTAGAATATTAATATAAAGCAGATGAAATATGGAATAGATCTGGTAGAACTTGAAAAAAGTGTTCAGAGTCCACTTGCTCCTAAGAGGAAGCACCCTTCTCCCTCTGGGGATATATTGCTTAGCTCTGAAAATTCACAGGACTCTGTAAGGAACTTTGAAAACAACATGATTTGGTGAGAGCCACCAAGTGAGATTGCACACAAGGGCCCACAGCCTGACACCTAACAAGAGCAGAGGTCTTCCAGTCAGGCCTCCTTCCCGGACAAGTCTGAAAACTATCTGACATCTTCTAGCTTGAAAAGTTTCCTTTCTCTGGAATAGGTACTATGTCTAAATTTAGTGCTCGATCAGTTACAGATGGTCTGCTCCATTATATTCTGACCTTGCATATCCTTAATAGCTGATCATTTAACCTAAATATTAAATAAATATTTAAATAATGATATAACTCTGTGACATACTCTGAAATTTCTGCCTTTTATATGAGTATTGGAGCCTCATTTTAATATGCCTAAATCCTTGCTATTTAACATATTTCAGACTTTGGGAACTTTATGAACAGACCTTTCAACAGAGCTTACATTTTAAACACAATCTTATTTTAGAAATTTACAAAAATTATTTTTTAGAGTATCACCAAGGGGAGTATAGTGAAAACATAGCTTATTTTTCAGAAAATAAATAGAATCTTCTGCAATAGTCCCAAAAATCTAATTTTAAAAGTAGTTTCAGGAGACTGAAACTTGCATCCCATCTGGGCAGAGCAAAAGTAGAGGACAGAAGATGAACAGTTAATGAGTAAAGATGATGACATAAAAAGTCCCTGAGCTCCCTTCCTCCCACAGAGGCATCAAGTATAGCTACCCAAAGAACAGTTCTCACTGTGAGGTTCTGAAACTAGCTGTGTGACTTACCCACACTAGATAAATGAGACGGTAGCCACGTTGGAGCAGGTAAGAGAAGCTAGACATACAAACCCCATTACTAGAGGACAGCCCCACGAATGGAAGAGAACCCCCATCTCCCAGCTTGGGCCTGAGGGTCAATGAGTTTAGACCCCTACATCTACTGCCTCAACTTTTAAGACTTCTCCTGAAAAGAAGGGGTCCCCAAACACTTAGCTCTGAAAACCAATGGGACTTGTGATCACTAAACCCACAAGACTATAGTAAACAAAGAAGTGATTCTTTATTATAACTGCAAGTTTGTATCTTTTAATCCTCTGCATCTGTAAGTCATGGGCATGTAATGTATGGCATAAGGAATACAGACAGTAACATTATAACAACTTTGTATGGTGACAAATGATAGCTATAGTTATCCTGAAGATTATTTTATAATGTGTAAAAATGTTGGATCACTGTGTGGTACCCCTGAAATGAATAGGATATAGTAATGTCAAGTATATTTCAATTAAAGAAAAAGAAAAAGAGAGAGGAAGAGGAGTAAGAAGAGGAGAAGAAGGAGATAGGGAAAGGGAAGAGGAAGGAGAAGAAGAAGAAGAAGAAGAAGAAGAAGAAGAAGAAGAAGAAGAAGAAGAAGAAGAAGCAGCAGCAGCAGCAGCAGCAGAAGAAGAAGAAGAAGAAGAAGAAGAAGAAGAAGAAGAAGAAAAGGAGGGGGAGGAAGAAAAGGAGGAGGGGAGGAGGAAAAAGAAGAAGAAGAATCGCAAGAGGAAGAAGAGAAAAAAAGGAAGAGGAAGAACTGATTCCTAACACGGGGTAAGAGCACTTGCCATGGCCATCCCTCAGGGCTCAGCGCAGTGAAAGCAGGCAAAATTGCCTATCTTCCAGTTTTTCCTCTGAAAGAGGTCTACCTCTATACTTTAAAAGCAGCTGCCTGAATCCTGAGCTGCTAATTTAGCAGACACTAGGGGCTGGCTGCATTTGCCTCAGACCAGGAAAGTCGAGGACAACACTCCCGCTGTCTCCTTGCAGCCACTGCAAGTTGCCGGTACCTCCCTGGAAGGAACTGGTGTGCAAATCTGGCCCCCAGCTTTTGCAGCAGCCACATGAGGAGTAAGTCCCCAGATTATTGTGCTTTAATTGACAAAGGCACTTACATTTCCAACTCCTATAGGAAACAAAGAAATAGTTCTTTTTGAAAAATTAAAAAAAAATGAACTCCAGTATAATTAACAGTGCTATAGTAGTTTTAGTTGTACAATATAGTGATTCAACAATTCTATACATTACTCAGTACTTATTGTGTTAAGTATATTCTTAATTCCCTTCATCTATTTCACCCTTTTCTACACCCCACCCCACCCCCCTGTAACCATCAGTTTGTTCTCCATAGTTAAGAGTCTGTTTTTTGGTGTATTTTGTTCTTTTTTCCTTAGTTCACACAAAAAAATTAGTTCTTAATGAGCACAGGAGCAACCCTTGTAAGAGCGATATACCCAGAGCCAGCATGGAGTAAGCAGGTCAAAACACCCAGCTCCTGTTTCCTCCTGGAAGGGGTTTAACTACTTACTTTCCCAGCCACTAACTCAGGGTCCAGCTTCTAATCAGCCTGCAATTAGGTGCTGACTGCAATAGGATACTGCTGGTGACTGACACTCCTTCAAGCCACTGACAACAAAGAAGGAAGCTTGGGCAATCGTGAATGTTAGAGAGACAACTAGGCGCTCAGGCCAGGCTGATTGCTAAGATACATCTCCTATCGGAGACCCCGGTCAAAACTGGGAGAGGTGGCTGTCTTGTCTAATGTGCAGAAACCCACACAGTGAGCCAAGACAAACGAAGTAACCGAGGATTATGTTTCAAACAAAAGAACGTAATAAATCTCCAGATATAGATCTTAATGAAATGGAGATAGTGATTAACCTGATAGACAGCTCAAACTGACAATCATACAGATGCTGAGGTCCGAAGAGCAACACAGAAACAAAGGGAGAATGCCAACAGAGAGAAAATAGAAGGTATTCTCAGTACATTTCCCTTATGGAATCAGAACAACAATGTCCATTACTTTTTAAAGACGTCAAATCTGTTTTAAGTATACTTGTGAATGTTTGAGGAAAATATATGGCTTTTTATTTTATGTTCATACAATTTGCAGGTATATAGATATTCTTATACCTGAATTAAAGCTACCACATGTCACTCTGACATATCAAATATTGCTCAGAATATTTTAAAATTCTGGTAAGTTCACTGCAGTTCAAATAAAGAGATCTTATCCAAGCAGCTGTGGTTCCTATTTGAATTTTAGCCTAGATTATTAAAACCTCAAGCCACAAAATCCCCCTAGGAAATCTTGCATAAGCATTGTTCTCATTGAAAAGGGCTGGGATCAGAAAGGAAGCAAGAGGTTCATGCTTTAGTTGGCTTTAGAACATCAAAAACCAAGTGGTCAGTTCTCCTTCAGATGTGTGTTCAGAACCCCTTTTAAAGGCAATGGAAATTATATGTGTGGATTTGGGGAGAACATACCCCCAAGTAAGCAAATTAAGAAATGCCAAGAACAACCAAATTTCTTTGCTTCAAAAAATTGGCTTAAACAATAGTTATTTTAAAAAATAATTTTATGTAACATGTCAAGTAAATCTATTCATCAGTGATAGGATTTCTATGGCAAATTTGAAGAAAAAACCTTAAAATATTTTAACCATATTTTTTTTCTGGTTTTGACCAAATAAAATACAGTTGCTAAACTATTTTTGAAGAAGGAGTTATTTATGTTTCTCCAAAGCAATTCAAAAATTGGTTATTTTTCTACCAGGGCCTGATGGAAGCACTTTCATATTTGTAAATGGCATACCACGCAAGTCAGCCTTTTTTGTGGATGAGCTTCCAGAACAACATGCTAAAGACATAGATTGTATCATTGTGAGAAAGAAGGTAAACTTCTCAAATGTCTCTATGACTGTGTCTGATGGACAATTTTAATTTAGCGAAGGAGAGGTGAGAAAAGGAGAGACGGATAGAGAGTTATTATTTTCGAGGAAGTGGTTAGGGAGTTCTGCTGAAAATACTCCTCACTATATCCAAACCACAAAGGTTTACTAAACAGAAATTTAAATCAAAAGGCAAACAGGATGTTCATCTGGGACACATTTTTGGACACATAGTTTTAATACCACATGAAAGCCGCGCCATCCAGATGTAAAAGAAATAACATTTAAACAAAGAAACAAACAATAAAACAAGAAGTGAAGTTGGATGATAGCCTTTTGCACAGAACACTTCCTCCGTAAAGTTACTGGATCGCGTACAGAGCGATTTACTGAGGAAGAGGTGGGGCAGGCTCTGGAAGTCTGGGTTTTCTCACAATGGAAGGAGTAAAATAGCAATCTGATTTTAAGCAACAGTGAGCTTTGGCAGTCTCTACTTTTTGGATTTCTTAAATTATCTATTTTAGACTGAAGTGGAAACTTATTAAAGCCAGCACTTTAATATCAGATCAGCTGCAGGAAAGAACATAGAGAAAAAATTGTTGGTACATATTGTACCCAGGCCGTTATGAAGCAAGAAGCCAATAACAATTTCTACGAGCTACCTAAGAGTAGTCATCCTGTCACAAATGCACAGTGATAATGCCATGAAGACTCAGAAAGTTTAAAACTGTGAAAATAAGAGAGTCCATGCTAAGACTTACGAAAATAGGACATATCTCAGTAATATAAAATTATTATATCTTTCACACGGTTGGAAGGAAATGTTTAGAGTGTCATTTAATTATTTCTTAGATTCTTAATTGTAATATTTTAAATTAAAAATGAGAGATAGCTAGGCAGCCATAAAAGTCAATACCTGAGTTTCATTTATTTTAAAATAGAAAAGTTTAAGCATTTAATTCTTCACATTAAAAAAAATTTTTTTCTAATGTTTTATTTTATTTTTGAGAGAGAGACACAGCATGAGCAGGGGAGGGTCAGAGAGAGACACACACACAGAACATGAAGTAGGCTCCAGGCTCTGACCTAGCTATAGCACAGAGCCCAACGTGGGGCTCGAACCCAAGAACCGGGAGATCATGACTTGAGCCAAAGCCAGACGCTCAACTGAGCCACCCAAGGCATCCCAACATTAAAAAAAATAAATAAATAGAACACTCAAAGTCCAAAGCCTATTAACAATGTCTGGATCTTCTATCAAGGTTGTAAAAAAGTCTGGCAGCTACTAGCTATCAAATTTCCAAGTTAAGTTTCCTTCACTTGCTGAATTTTTAAATTGAGTATAATCATATAAAATATGTATAGGTCATTTGTAATTTTACCCCACATTAGTTTTGGAGACCAGAAATTAAAACTACTAAATGTTTGGTTCTTGAAAAACTTATTTTCTGAGAGCTTTATTTTCTATATTCTTAAAATGTAAGATGAAAATACTTAAAAAGTTATTTTTGATAGTGACCAAGTCACATTTTTTTATACCCTGTGAAGGAAGGGAATGAGTTTGGGAAAGGCCAGCTTATGAGGCACAATTATTTCAGAGACGTAGATTACTAATATTTACTGATAATAACCTTAGAACTTCTTGCAATTTACATTATTTTCACTGAAAGCTATTAGTTATTTTTGTATAATTTTAATGTATTTGTGACATAGTTTTGCTTTCCTAAAGAACAGAGATTGAACTGTCATAGTTTGCAAAATAACAATAGCCACAGAATACGTTAGAACAGAAAGTGGTGGATAAATACTGATTTAAACCAAAGAGAAGCGTATGATTGGGTTTCCCTTTCTCTTCTATTTCATTAAAACGAGAGTGTGACATTTCTGTTCATTCTCAATTGGTTTATCATGTGCTTTTCTTGCAAGAGCTTGACTGCCATGTTTTGAAACCTGAACTATTAATTAAGGTACCATTACTTTTTCTTTTCCTGCAATGCTTTGAAACTTTGCTTTTCATTAACACATTTATTTGTTCTTGAAATTTTGAAGGTGAAGTAGCAAATTTTGTTATACTAAATATGTTGAGTAACTGGTAGTCAATTAGTTTTAAGCTGATACATAACAAATGACCACAAATTTAGCAGCTTAAAAGAGCAGATTTATTATCTCAGAGTTATTCTGGGTCATGAGTTCAGACATACCTTAACTGGGTGCTTTCACAAAGATTAGAAAAATCAAGGTGTGGGCTGGGCTATGTTCCTTTTTGAAGGTCAGGGTCTATCCCAGCTCGTATTCAAACCCTGTGGTTATAAAACTGAGTTCCCCGTTTTCTTGGTGGTTACAAACTGGGGGTTGCTCTCAGCTCCCAGAGGCCACCATGGCTTCCTGTCATGTGACCCTCCCCCAATGTGGTATTCTTTCTCTTCAAAGCCAATAGCAAAGAAAACCCACTCTAGTCTGTTTAGAGAAAATCTTATGCAACATAGTACCATCAAGAGACTGACATCCATCGCTTTTTCCATTTCCTATTGCCTGTAAGCAAACAGATCCCACCCACACTTAAGGGGAGTGGATTATATAGGGTTTCACACTGGAGGATGGGGACCCTTGGTGCAATCTTTAAATTCTGCCTCCCATGTGTATTAATTTGTATTGTTTCTACTAATTTTGAAAGACACTCTTATTAGAAACTGTTTTAGGCATTCAAATTATTACTAAATAAATCCTGGTGTTGTTTACTTGCTCTTTCACATGAAATTTATTACTATCTTTAATTTCAATTTGATAATATTCAATATAACCAACTACATGCATTATATATTTAGAGAATAAAAGTTACAGATGTATTTTGGGTCCCTATAGAATCAGGAAACCACACTAAAAAATATTTGTTTCAAAGATTACCACTTAGTAAGAACACTTTTAATATGAGTGATATATTTTAGCTTCCCTCCTCTGCACTGTTTTGAAATTTACTTCTTTAGAATGTCTTGTTATAGAAAATAAGGATTTTTTTCTTTACCTTTCACATTCACTCATTCATCCAACAAATATATATTGAGTCTCTTCTGTACTACAAGCTCTTTGTTGTGTTTTAAGAATGTAAATTAGAGAATAATGATGAGCTACACTTTTGTCAGTTACTAGCAGTATGACATCGGACAAATCATTTAAACTCTCTGAGCCTTATATGTATAATTTTGTTCCTATTTAATTTAACAAAATAATATTTTGTTCTTCAAGAATCCAGTCATTATGGAAGGCCTCAATATTCTGAGATAGAAGACATAATGAATGCTTCCCGAAGTTCAGTCTAATGAGTCAGACAGTATCACAGGGTTAATTCTGTTATCATTAAGAGGAGCACACAGGAAGACATGTGAGGCATAAAATCTGAGCAGAGTTCTGACGGATGAGTGGGAGTAAGTCAACTGTATCAGATGAATTTAATAGCAAATGCAAACAGGTGCATGAGAGAGCATGTGTATTAGGGGGAACTGCAAATAAATCAGTTAGGTGGAATGTGGTATGTAGACAGGGAGTTGTGTGATAATAAAATTCTAGATAAGCATAGGCCAGATCAAATACGCACTAGCTTAGAAGCTCAGACTGTATCCTGAGTAATGGGGAGCAACTGAAAGTTGTTAAATGAGAAGTTTAAAAAAATTGCCTTTTTGCTTTTTAAAGCTTATTCTGCTGGAGGTGGAGAATACCAAAAGGAGATCCCATAAGATGGATTTAAGAAGCTGTTGCAGTAAGTAAGACAAAAAGATAAAAACAGGGGTGGTAGAGAGCATAAGGATAGGAGGGATCTGAGCTATTAAGAAGGCAGTGAATCCAGTATGTCAGGGCTAATTAGAGATCTGAGCCTGAGGATTAAAAAGGAGTAGATGACTTGTGGGTTTTTTGATAGACTTGATGGTTGTTCTCTTATCTGATAAGGGGCATGGAGAGGGAGGAGAAATGTGGGGAGGAAAATGAAGATGAGTTTAATTGGGGAATAGTAGGTTTGAACTTAAGATGTCTTTGGAACATGCTAAAGGAGATTTCCAGCAGACAATGAAATATGTAATTACAGATATTAGGATAAATATATTAGTTAATGTATATATCAGAGATTCATCAGTGTTTCTATATGTAAAATATCTATAAATTCATCCAGAAAAAAATGAAAGAAGATTGAGAACCTAACACTGTATTTAAAGAGTGTCAGAGCAGATAGAGCCCATAAAGTAGACTGAGAAACTTTGGCCTAAGTTCTAGAATAAAAACCAGGCCACAGAAATTGAGTGTTTAGAGAATTGAAAAATAAGTAAGCAGTGCCAAATGCTACGGAGAGAGATCAAAAAAGAGATGATTGATGATTGCCTTCATGCCCTTGACAAGAGCAGTTTCATGAAGTAGGAGGGGGAACTATATTTTAGTGGACTGAGGAGTAGAAAATAGGAGATGAGGTAGGAAAAGCAAGAGTAATCCATGTCTCAACACACCTGACAATGACAGGAAATAGAGCAGTGTTTATAAGCAGAGAAGACATGGGTGGCAGATTTCTCAAGATCAGTGCAGAGAGTGATTTATTCATGCTCTATATAAATGTATATAAATACTCCCAAAAGAGGGCGGGGGGGACAGGGAAAGAGAAAGAAACAAATACATATAAATATTTCTAATGTATAATGAATAAATTACATATAAAAGATGAAAATAAAATATATAACATATTATACACATATATATAATAATATAGAGAGAGTCTAAAGCATAGTGGTAAAAATATGGGCTATGAAGCCCATATGGGCTATGGGCTATTAAGAGTTTGAATATATAGAGTTTGAATCCTAGATACGCCACTTACTGGCTAATCAACCTTGGGCATCTCCCTCCCCCTAAGTTATCTTATCCGTAAAATGTAGAAAATAGTATCCATTTTATTAATAATAATATTGTTGAGAGGAATTACATGAGGTAAATAAAGCTTGCCAAGTGCTTACATTAGTATGTAGTCCATAGTAAACACTGAATAAATTTAACTCTTATTGGTTATGGTTCCTAGGGATCAGAGACTAGTTTGAGTAGAAAATGAGTTTAATAAAAGATGCTATGCTAGGTAGCTCCTAGAATATCAGAGGTGAAGCGTTTAAGCTATGCACCCAAGAACAATAACCAGCTACAAAATGGGATTACTCCAGTGAAACACTCTGCCATTTTTACTAAGCATGGATGATGATAATGCCGTTAGCACTGACTTTGTTGGAGATCCAGCTCATGTTAATAAAAGCAGGATCTGATGTCAGAAGCCAGATACTTTTGTTGTTTCTGTCTGCTCACTTTTGAATCAGCATCTTATCTGAGCACATCTTACAAGATTTTGCACATCAGTAACCAGGACAACTGAGGGAATAAATCCTGGCTTCTCCATGGCAGAGGCATACTCAAGCAAAGTCCAAACATGAAAAGGGTGTTTCCCAAGTATTTGGCACTTAAAATTTCTGATAAATATCTACTACTTCACCCCTTTGGTTTGTGGAGGCAAAGATTTACTTAAACTTGCTATAAAAATGCACTTCACCTTTATGTGGTTTTAAATAGTTTCTTTTTATATGAAACAATCTTGTGGCTAAAGAATCAATTAACAGCACAGTTTTCTATCATAACTATTCTTCACATTCCCTTATTCCTTGCCAAGATGGTATTTGGGCTGGAACAAAACATATTCTTCATGGATTTGGGAAAATGTGTCCCTCAAACTTCCTGCCCAGCTTTTTGTCAATTTCTGACGGAGGGATCCTGGAATGGTCTTTGATATGGAAGGAACCTGCATGTATGCGTCTTCCCAAGGTTCTAAACAGGAACTTTGTGGTATCACTTTTGCTCCAATTTTGGCTTTTCTTCAGACTTAATAACATGTATCACACTTGAAACCATGGGCCTAAAAAGAACAATCAGGACATATGGGTTTCATCAGATACTTCCCCCACCTCGGGCTTCGCAGTATGGATGGGAAGGCTGCCCCACTTGTTTTATGGCAGACTTTCTTCATGATATATTCTGATTTATTTTTCCTTGGTAAATGGAACTATCTATGATCCATGGTGACCAGCCAAATACTCCATACATTGGTACATTAGTGGAAGCTGGAGGGTTTACATTTTTTTTTTTCTCCCAACCAAACCTGGCTTTCAAATCTTTGGTCTTCCAGTCAAGTCAAATATTTTATTCCGGATTTCAAAAGCTCCACACAACTGCCTCTGACTCAGTGCAGTCCAGCTTTCACAATTCTCGTTCTCCCCAAGGCAGACAGATGACTCCAACAAAATCAGGGGAAAGTGCTACTTGGGAAATGCAAAAGAGAAAGGAATAGTCCACTCTTTTAAAAATATTACCACCATTCTACATGAAAGGCACTTGCATATTTATACACCATGAGTAAAAGGTGGGTAGATAGGAGAAAGCAAAGTCAGACTAGCAAGAGAGCCAATTGGTAGGTTAAATTGCCCAAGGCTGAGAGGTAGCATATCAAAGCACAATTAACGGGATTTGTCTTAAAAGGAGCCCTTCCACTGAAATAGCAGAGAAGGGCGAGAAGCATGAAATAATTAATCACTGCTATACTGCTTCTCTGCTGAGTCTATAATGTACAATAGTTATTTTAAATGGAATGCTGTCACTGTGAGAAAATTTCCAATCGTCCTGTGATCCTCCCTTCAAACATATTTAAGTCATTTTATTAGAAAAATAATAACCCTGTCCATTTACAACCCTAGCACAAGTGTCTTATTGTTTTTGCTCAGATGAGAACATTAGCCAGACCCAAAGTCACAAAGTGGTCTATTCTCCACATCAGCTGGTTTGGGTTTTAACCAGGACTGATGTCTTGTCTTGTATTTTCTTTCACTGTTTCCTTTTATTATGTTTCCTTTAATGCGTTTCTTTTATTCAACTTTGGAGACAGAATATGGCAACCAGATTTTAGATTATTAGCTCATTCAATAGGAAATATATATTTTCGTTTCAAACAGTGCATCTGTCTGCTCTCAGGAATGTTAAATAATAACAATAGCACAACAACCGAGCAGCTTAGGATAGGAAATGAAAACCACCGTGAGTTCTGGAACACATGGAAGGACACTCGAGGCGGAATATAATTAAGTAGTTGGAATTTGTGGTTTAGGCCACCAGGGTTAAAAATATGCCTCCTGAGCAAAGTGCCTTAGATTTTTCAAAGATCACAAACATTGGCACGAATAATAGGATGATCAGAGCATCCTCCCTCCAGGCGTCACCACCATAAATATTGATTCTTTCTGCGCCTTACAGAGCTCTATTCTCTTAGTTAAACCCATAAAAGAGAGGAGAACATGTCTTTTTGGGAAAAGAGAGAAGCGAATCCTCTTTATTTCCCATTAGGGCACATATAATCCAGTTACCAGAGCCGCCATCTTTCTACCTCATCTGCTTAGCTTAGAGAAACGAACTCACCATGTTGTACATATTGTTAGGGGAAAGAAATAGACGTCAGAATAACAACATGGAAAAGACTCCTTTTGGAGTCTCCTTTTGGAGAACCATTTTCCTTATGCAACTTTATTGCCTGCTTCTTCTCTCCAGGGGCACAACTCCAAAAATTGTAGTCTGCAATGGATCTAATCAGTGCAATCAAATAAAAACAATAGAATTTGAAATAAAACTCATCTCATACTCTGCCTCTAGCACTTAGAAAGCTGGTAGAGAAATTCCCAGGGGGAAAAAACTAATACTGATATGGTGGTATTACTACATGTTGTAGGCTTAATAATGGCCCCAAAGGTAACCAGGTCTTGATCCCTGGAAACTGTAAATGTTAGTTTATATGGTTAACGACACTTTGCAGATAATTAAGTTAAGGATCTTGAAATAGGGAGACTATCTGAATTAAGTATTATTGCCTTGTATTTTGTAATTTTAAGTATTCTTGTAGAATGGAGACAGAAGGCAATTTGACTGCAGACAGTAGAGAAGGCTATATGTTGGAAGCCATGGTCAGCAGTCAGAGAGAAAAAACTTATGCCACTGGCTTTGAAGATCAATGAAGAGGCCACAGTCTAAGGAATACAGAGTCCTGGAGAAGCTGGAAAAGCAAGCAAATGGCTTTTCCCCGAGAGTCCCTGAGAGTAGCCTGACTCCTCTGACACCTTGATTTCAGCCCACTGAAACCCACTTAGGACTTCTGACTGTAAGAAAATAAATTTGTTTATTCTGCTCAGGTTTAAGCTACTCTGGTTGTAGTAATTTGTTACAGCAATCATCAGAAACTAATATACTGTATATGCTTGTGATCTAAAGAATGTTAGAATAAGCATCCTGACAACTCCATAAATCACTCAATCAGTCTGATTTTCACCATTGTACTCTGAGAATTATTGTTCCTGTTCATATCATAGAATACTTAATAAAAGAATAAGAAAATTTATTTTATAGTTATTTAATGTAAATTATTATTATACTTAGAACATCTTAATCTGAAAATGATAATAACATAAATCTTTTTTGGGGCTCCTGGGTAGCTCAGTTGGTTAAGTGTCTGAGTTTGGCTCAGGTCATGATCTCATGGCTCAGCACAGAGCCTGCTTTGGATCCTCTGTTCCTCCTCTCTGTCTCTGTTTCTGTCTATGTTTCTGTTTATTTTTAAATAAACATTAAAAATATTTTTCTTCCAAGTAACCTAACAAATAACATCAAAAATTTTACATAAATAAAATGTAAAAGTGCAAGTAAAATGTGATAATGTAAAAGGTCATTAAAGCCCTCTGAACACTTTGCCTAGTGGCACATCTGAGATGTGTGTACAAAATTAAAATATAACAACATTGATCAATTATTTTTATACATTTTGTTAAATAAATAAAAATGTTTCCTTGTGACCAACTAGTTTAATTAACACTGAGATAATTAAAAATACCATATAAACTTATTTTTAAAAATTAAGCCAATAGATTTAAACTTAACCTCAATTAATTTATTCAGTAGAAACAATCTTTTCTTTTCCTTTTATAGCTTACAGACAGTTATTCCGTATTTTTGTTGTTGGTTTTGCTCTTATTTTACTTGCTTGTTTGCTTTTCAAAAATCTTTATTTACCAATCAAGTGTAAAGCTTCCAGAACAATCAATTTGACATATTTCATTTTATTATTGATAAATTTCAATGATATATATTTATTTACTTATTTATTTGTTTAAAATATTTTCCTGATCATATTCTCACATATATGATTTTCAGGTACTCACTAAATTTATTTCAGTGTGGAGGAATTCATTCCACATCAACTTAAGATCTAGTATTTACTGACGAAAGGTAATTTATTCTAGTCAACATTTATTGACCATTTCTCTTCCCTTATGTTCTTTCATTTCAAACTCCAAAAACTTCTCACAAAGATAACTGTAAAAGTCTCCCAACTGGTTGCTTTCCATTGTCTTTTCTAAAATCATCAATTTTCTATGCTATTTTCACAGTAATCTTTCTAATCACGATGATTAGAAAATTCCATGATTAGAAAATTTCAGTTGCTCGATATCGCTCTTAAAAAAAATTCACACTTCTTAGTATGTTTAATTAAAATGTCCATTTAATAATATCTGTCATTTTTCTCCGGTCTCATTTACCATTCTCCATGTCTCAAAATGAGACATTCTGAGATCCCCTAAATTCACTACTGCTCAAGGCTTTGCACAGATTCTCTTTGACTGAAAATACTTTGCCAGAATATAGTCTGACAGATGGTTGGATATGTGTATCTCCAAAGTTTCTGGGAGACAAAACCAAGTTACCATTAACCAGATAGAGTGGACTTAAAGTCATAAATACAAATGATATCACTCATACAATGTATTTACAGTGATAAGAGATTGTGGATGAAAATGTAAAGAATACTGACATTGAAAGAGTGAAAAGGAAAATCAACTCAGAAAGAGGGATTATAAAGGAGCAGTCACAAATGTTACAGAATTAAAACCAGGATAGTATGGTATCATAGAAGCTCTGGGAAAGAACATTTCAAATACAGGGATGTTGCCAAACAAGGTTATTAACAATGGCTTTGTGATAGGGAGATCACTCCACTTGCAATGGAATGGGAAGGTTGGAAAGTTGCAGAGATGAGTCTGGGAATTTAGAGCTGTGAGATCAGATTTCAACATTGTACATTTCAAAACACAGAAAGTGAAAAGACTACTACAATACTGATTGTTTCAATAGCTGTTAAAGTCACCTTGATAATGTCAGAGATTTGGAGTGAAGAAAAGAGTCATGTCAAATCCTTTGGTGAATGGGAGGACTGACAAGAAATCAATAAAGCATAGATCCCAGGAAGATGAGAATAATATAGCTGATGTCTGAGGCAATGTAGACTGGAGAATTTACATATCGATGAAGGAAAGTGGTCCGACCCTGTAAAGTGGAGAAAAGAGAACATCAGTCCAGTTTCTCAAGCTGGGAAAAAGGAGGAGTAAACACTTAAGAGTATCCTCTCAAGCTCTATTTCAGAATTTCTTTCTGGCATTCCTTCTGTATAACTTTCCATCTTAAAGTTCAATTTGAAGAAAAAAATAAGTTGAATAATAAGTCATGGAAGCTACCTATTCTCCTTTACATTCTCAAGATGACACTTGAAAGAAATGTGTATGTGTAGGTGAAGGCATTATTGCTTGGTAGCTTTTTCTCTGTCCTACATACAGTATACTATACTTTGTTTTTTGGAATTAAATGTTTTATCCTCCTTACAAGTAGAGTATTTATAAGAAAAGTGTTTCTAAATAATAAAAGAAGACTGTACAGCAGAATCATTAGAAGCTAGACTTCTGAGTCTGTGTGGGTTTGAATACCAAGTTATCTTAGACAACCTATTCAACTTATCAAAGCCTCTGCCTTTCTCATCAGAAAAATGGGGATAATAAACCACACAGTGGTGAGGTTTTAATAAAGCAATGTTTTTAAGATGTTTAGCAAAATGTGTGGCACATAAATATAGCTACCTTATAGATTCGACTTCACATACCTATTTCTACCTCATTTCTGATTTATTCGAAACCAGAAAGAATGCTAATCAAGAGAAGACAGAGTTTCATCTAAGATGTGCATTCAAGGGGAAATTCCCTAGAGAACAAATGTTTTGAAACAAAAATTTTTCAAAGGGTAGAACTGGGTGGTACACTGTCATCCTTGCCCATAATCATATACCCTGGTTTCTTGCTTGCTAAAAAAAAATAAATAAACTTTGCTCTTATACAGACACAGTTGTTAACTTTGAGTCAAATTCTTGTTGTCATGTTGCCCTCTAAGGGCATTTTGTTTTGTGTTTGGCCAACATCGGTCTAAGCTTTTCCTTACCATAGGTTTCTAGAAGTCATTGCTGTGACATGCTCTCTTTTAACATGATAATCTTTCTTCTACTCATAGATACCTTTCCATCTACTGTTTTTATGACTCCAAGTCTTTTTCCATATTCCCTACATAGTGAATTCCCACATAGTGTTCAAGATACAGATCTAGAGTGCCCTTGACCAAAAGTTGCCTCCCAGCCTGAGTTAATCATTCCCACTGCTAAATGCTAGTATCATCTATATATGACTCAAACAGACATGCATATCAAAATCAAAGTAAGGCTTTTTAAACTCATAAGCCTGAAAGACCGTCAAGCACGTATGTTTAAAAACAGTGTTCAGAGAAACTCCCATATGTTTTTGTTGTACATCTCTGGGTAAGACTAAAAGCCCTATCATAATATGTATAAATAATGGCTGTTGCTTTTTAAGTCTTTCTTCCCTACCAGAATGTTAGTTCTTTGAAGAAAAAGACCTTGTTCTGCTAGTTTGTATCCCTAAAACCCAGCATAACATTGTATAAAATGCATTTAATAAGCTTGTATTTAATGAGTGAATAAGTAGAAGCCAATTCTAACTCTAATAGAGCAGTTGCTTGGATATTCAGTTATTATTACAATTTAGAAGAAAAGCCGTAGTCTTTCCATTGTTATGTGTTCAGTTCAAGGACGTTTTTGTCCCAATATGACAAGTAAACTCTAAAATTTGCAAATTAACATGCAAAAGTCATTTGGCTCTAAGTAAAATAAAAGATTATTAGCTGTCTAGGCCTGTATTCAATGCTACTGTTGACACGTATGACTGTGAGCCCGTGTCAGAGAGCAGGATTCCAGACCACACAGGTTGAAGTGAAATTAGATGATGTGGCTGAAGAAGTCATCACAAATGAGGCTTTCTGAATAAGATGCTTACTTCTTAAAACTTTTTGAAATCACAAGCTAATGAGTTATTCTTCTCCTTTCTCTGGCTTCTGTCACGGAGAAAGGATTCATCCCTTGGTAGCTGAACGAGACAACCTTGGAGAGTACACATTCTAAGAGGAGCTGTCTCAACTCCGTCTACGGCCTACGCTCAGTGGGTCAGGAGGAAATAACAATGTGAACCAACGGGTAGATGTTGTCATCTCTGTAGCTGCAAGACCGAAAGCTGAGCAACAACTGATGGACAGACTGAGAATTTTGAATAGTGTTTATTGGTGTTTATATAAGAAAGCAACCAGCTCTGAGTGAATCAGCAAAGGATTCCTGAGACAAAAGGAGAATTGGTAGATACCAGAGAATAAAAAAATTAGATATCTGAGCAGAGCCAAGATCAAAACAGTCTTGTTAAACATACCTGGTCAAAGATTTGAGACTGGTGGTGGGAGGCCTGATATTAAGTGCCCGTGTTGCTGTGTAGCTATATACAGTATGTACCCTGCAAGAATGTATTAAGGGAAGAAACATTCCAACAGGAATTTGGATTTTTTTTTCAAATAGAAACCAAACAAAGCCTATTCTAACTGGGGTATGCCACATGGACAGTTATTATCTCGGTTAATATAAAGAACTTAAGGTGATGAAAAAGTAGAATAGAAGGTGCTCTCTAACACAAACAAGACAGGATCACAACATCTGATTTGGCATATTCTAGTCACTCCACAGCATCCTTGGAGGTTTTCAGAACTAATGTGTAAGCAAACTGAGGAGTTGAGTAACTGACAAGTAAAACCTTCATTTCCTTTTTTAAAAAAATGTTCATTTATTTGTTTTGAGAGAGAGAGAGTGTGTGATCAGGGGAGGGGCAAAGAGAGAGGGAGACAGAGAATCCCAAACAGGCTCCATGCTATCAGCACAGAGCCCAACGTGGGGCTCAAACTCATAGTGAGATCATGACCTGAATCAAAATCAAGAGTCAGCTGCTCAACCGACAGAGCAAATCAGGCTCCCCTACTTTTGTTTCCTTAATCATTGACCACACAGGCTTGTAATTAATTCTCCCTATAATATGACTTGGCCTTATCCTCAAAGCAATTATGAGTTTTATAAAGTGGGCAATTGTATCTTTTAATTTTCATGCATCTCAGCAACACCATACCTGTTTTTTTATATATATATATGTATATGTATATATATATATACATATATATATACACACTAACCTATATATTATATATATATTAACCTGTGTGTCTATCTCCAATGTATATTATATTTCATATGTATATATGCAATATTGCATTATACTGCATACAATATACATTGGGAATAAATTGAATCCCAATATAATCAGAAATTTTTCAATAGCTAATCTTATTTCTGACTGTGGACCTTAATCACCTAGCAATAGTTGGTGATCATTCCAAGCATATGGATCATACATGACAAAAGCAACATAAAGAGAAGTACACAGAAGGCCATTTTGTGTTTCTCTGGAGAGAAATGGATTACACTATAACTGAATCTTTTAAAATAAATGTGTCACAAAATAATTTTCAGCCCTTACTAAAGGCATACATCAATTTAGAAGCACAAAAAAAAAATTAGAAGCGCAAGAAGGTTCTCTTTAAGAATAATTTGTTCTTCTAAATCATCTCTTCCAGTGATGTTGCTGCATTAAGTGAAATTTCAGGTTGTGTTTCAAAACTGAGTTTAGACATGCAGAGGATGACCTAAGTCACCTTCCTTGCCAAACTACATTTTTGTAAGTCTGAGGCTTTGCTTAACATTTCAAGGTAATTGTCTTCATTTGATTTTTCTTATTTTATTTAGCAATTTCAACACTAGCCATCAACAGCTCAACAGCTCTTTTGGGTCTAAAGTTGTTAAAAGGAATAAATTAATGGCACCTGTGTGGCTCAGTCGGTTAAGCGCCCAGCTTTGGCTCAGGTCATGATCTCCCTGCTGGTGAGTTCAAGCCCTGCGTCCATCTCTGTGCTGACGGCTCAGAGCCTGGAACCTGCTTCGGATTCTGTGTCTCCCTCTCTCAGTGCCCCTCCCTGCTCACACTCTGTCTCTTTCCCTCTCAAAAGTAAATAAACATTTAAAAATTTTTTCTTAATAATAAAAGGAATAAGTGAACAGACACAATCAAAAATTCTTTTAGGAAAATCTCTCTAACATGACAGTAAACAGAAATTCAGTAAGCGTGCATTGTAAACAGTTCAGCTAAAGTGGATGGGCTTCCACAGGATGCGAGGCATGATACTGAGTGGCAGTTCAGTATGGAAAGTAGATGTCATGGTGGGAGAGAAAGAAAATTGTAACTAGAAGGTGAAAACTCAACCCCTGATAAAAGTAGCAAGGTTTTGGCAGTGATTTTTGAGTCGTCCATAAAATAAAGAGTAAGTTCACAGGGCAACAGGGCATTTAGGAAAGAATGCATTGCAAATGTCTAAGAAGGAGAAGTCCCCTGCTCCAGGCCACCCTTCCCCACAGCAATGCCATTCCTCTATTCAACCATCATAAAAGTAACAGACTACATAAAAATTCTCAAAAAATTGGCAAAATAGGGAAAAAGAAATTTACTGAGTCACCAAAACAAAGCTGTTGTATGCTTATTCGCCTACCGAGGAAATCTCAGAGCAAAGAATGGGCCTATGTCACAATTCTTTAAAACAAGCAGCTTGAGGAAAATCTGGCTAGAATACATTTCCATGGCTGTTGTAACATTGTGTAGTCTCTATGGGAAACAGTATGGAGATTCCTTAACAAATTAAAAGAATTATCATA
This sequence comes from Suricata suricatta, assembly GCF_006229205.1. Taxonomy (NCBI): domain Eukaryota; kingdom Metazoa; phylum Chordata; class Mammalia; order Carnivora; family Herpestidae; genus Suricata; species Suricata suricatta. The sequence continues at coordinate 94,716,173 of NC_043700.1, forward strand.
TGATCCAGAAATCCCACTTCTGTGTGTATGTCCAAAATAATTCACACCAGCATCTTGAAGTGATAACTGCTCTCCTATATTTATTCCATTTTGAAATTGCAATGCTGTAGATCGCTGTGTAGATTAGCTGATTCAGAGACTAGGTTGAAACCAAGAGCGTCCATCTCCATAAGAAATAAATGGGTTTTGAAGGAAGATTTGCTTTCAGTCTGACTTCAGTCTGACTAATCAAAAATGTATTAGAAATTATAATTTCTAGGAGTGCCTGGTGGCTCAGTCAGTTAAGTGTCCAGTTCTTGATTTCAGCTCAGGTGATCATCTTATGTATGGTTCGTGGGTTGAAGTCTCACATCAGTCTCTGTGCTGATAGTGTGGAGCCTGCTTGGGATTCTCTCTCTCCTTTGTCCCTCCTTTGCACACTTTCTGTCTCTTCTCTCTCTCTCTCTCTCTCTTTCAAAAATAAATAAATAAACATTGAAAAAGACAGAAATTGCCATTTCCAAATTTATTCTCAAAGGATATTTTAAAAAAACCTTTGAATTGAAAAATTCAATCAGAAAGCAAGATCTAAAGTTTAATAAACTGTTGACCACTCTATCATCTCAAACACAGGGTTACCACAGTGTTTTATTTCTATTTCCTACTCGGAAAACAATAAATATTAAGACGAAGTATTCTGTGTATATGTACAATGACTGTTGTTCCTTCTTTAAGGCTGGAAAATAATACATCTGTTTAACATCATGGCTGCTCTGGAATTCTCATTGAAAACTTTTTTAACAGAGTATTCCAAGAATATCCTTTGTTTCCTCTTACTGTGTAATTTTAAATCCACTGTAAACAATGGGAGCTTAGCCTTTCCCTCCCCTCCTTGGGACCCTTGCTGATAAATCAGGAAGCAGAAACATTTTAAATGATATGTTTATGTATTAGATATTTAGTTTATCAATTATTTCTTCCCCTAGTCATTCTTCAGGAAACAAGCTGGATACAGACAGACGCAACAAGACGCTTTTCTTCAGCAGTTTCAATGTTAGTTTGCAAACGTGCTTAATTGTACAGGATGTACTAAGTGTTGTTGCTATTTTAGTCCTGGTTTCTTTTCTGGAAAATGTGATCTGTTTTTTGTGAGGCCTGACAATTCATATTCGAGCTTGTTTGCTTGAATTTTGTCTAATACGTCAGTGCCTTCACATTGCCTTAACTGTTCACAGTTTTCCTCAATTGCCTCCTCAACTGATTGCTCCTTTTTAAATAATGTATTCACAATACTGTAGACATTTTTTACTGTTTTTATTTATTTTTGAGAGAGAGAGAGAGACAGCATGAGCAGGGGAGGGTCAGAGAGAGAGGGAGACACAGCATCTAAAGACTGGTTCCAGGCTCTGAGCTGTCAGCACAGAGCCCGACGCGGGGCTCGAACCCACAAACCAGAAGATCATGACCTGAGCAGAAGCCGGATGCTCACCCAGGTGCCCCTACTGTAGACAGTTTAACATGGTCTTCTCAGAATCCAAATGGTCCACAAACTAATATTCATCCATATCATTTACTTTAGCATAGCACACAAAGTAAGGCAAATGAAATGTGATTTTGTTCAAACTCTTTTGTAAGATTCCACAATTATTCATGTCTTCTTTCCCCCTGAATGTTTAGAAATTTAAATTTCACATGTTTTAACTGTTCTATGGCTTATATACATTCCTATGTAATCACTCTTTAGATTGTAGCACTACCCATTTTAACACAACAGATAATTCTGTTAAAAGTCCTCTTCCAGGGGTGCCTGGATGGCTTAGTGGGTTAAGCATCTGACTTTGGCTCAGGTCTTGATCTCACAGTTCATGTGTTTGAGCCCCACATCCTACTGTCAGCACAGAGCCCTCTTTGGATCCTCTGTTTCCCTCTCTCTCTGCCCCTCCCCTATCCTATCTCTCTCTCTCTAAAATAAATAAGCATTAAACATAAAAGACCTCTTCCAAATTATTAAGCGGTTAACTGTTGTTAAGTTAAATAATGTTGAATGACATCTAAAGCTACACTTATAAACTCGTTAAAATTGAGGACAGCACAGCATTATGGTGATGACATTCTTATCATGTTTTTACACAGAGTCTTCTAGTTATTGATGGCAATACAATTAATCTAATACGTTTTTAATGAATTACTATATACTAAATGTTAGAATGTTGATCTCTAATCATTATCATCTATCACAGGATGCCTAAGCCCACACTTGGCATTGCGTCCACTGCTCCCCCTGCTGTTGCAAGATAAGCTACTGTGGCACCTGTGACACTTATTTGAAAAACCACTGGAGGCCCAACACCATCAGAAGGGACCAATAGACTGAAATTTTGAACACCAGTGGGGTGAGGGTCCTGCTGGATCGGGGGACTGTTTCTCCTACTGCCCATCAGAGTCTGCCACCGCTCATTTCTCCCACTGCCAATGAGAGAAGCACTCACATTCTTCTTTGAAAAGAAACTATATTCTCCCACTATAAAAATAGCATAATAAAAATTTGAAGTATCTGTAAGTAAATGCTACACTGGAGGAAGAAAAACCAATATCCAATATGCCATACATGAGCATAGATGAAAGGGAAAACTCAGATAAACACTTGAAGAGTAAATCAAAATGACAAGGCCTTACTAAAGTTGGTGAGATGGAAACACCCAAGAAGAAACTGTGGCCAGTTCTTCCTCTTCTCAGAGAACAGTTAATGCGTCCTTCAGAATTCAGCATAGACAGAACCAAGAAGAAAAGGTTTACCTTAAATATTCCTCTTTTAAGTGATTAAGAAAATAAAATTAGGGTATTTAATTATTAACCAAAGATAGTTGATAAGGCAACCAGGCTTTGAATCAAAGTATCGCTTTTCTAAAAAGAAAAAATATTGGGGACACTTGGGTTGCTCAGTAGGTTAAGCGTCCAATTTCAACTCAGATCATAATCTCATGGTTTGTGGGCTCAAGTCCCACATCAGGTTCTGTGCTGACAGCTCAGAGCCTGGAGCCTGCTTCAGATTCCCTGTCTCCCTCTCTCTGTTCCTCTTCCAGTCACCCTCTATCTCCCTCTCATTGATAAACATAAAAACAACAACAACAATGTTTAAAATAACAACAGAATAACTGCACCTTGAAATATTTTCAATATACTTTTTCATTTGTTTTATGAAATATGACCAGGTTTTTGTTGACCAAAGTAAACAAAATTCACATATTGTAAACATTAAAAAAATGCATGTGTTGGACATTTAACTGAATATACATTGGACCTTATTTGTATTATCATATTATGAATAGGTATATGTCTCGATTTGATTATTGTTGTAATTTAATGTGCATACTATAACACTAATTTTTTTCATGTTTTTAAGTATATAATTTTTATTAAAAACCATTTTTCTTTTTTATTCAACAATATAAAAAATACAACATATAAGACACCAAAAAGAACAACTCACAGAGTACATACAATCTGATCATAGTAAGCAACTTTGGTCTATTTGAAAGTATAATTTTATTGTACAAGCATGAAATAATCAATACTATTGATTTTATAGCTCTTTATTATAAGTGGCAACTGTGCAAAGCAATTTACTAAATTGAGTTTTTCCTTTACACAACCTTGACCTTAGGTATAACTGCTGTGCTTATCATGTTTAAAGTCAGCGTAAGAATAAAACAAACTCACTGCACAGTGCTCGATACAGAATGTGTTTTTTTGCTAAATAAGTGTTATAAGAGTAATATTTACTCAGTTAAGTGTGATTATTAACAATTAATAATAGAAGGGTTATAATTTAAAAGGTCTCCAGTGAGCAAAAAGGCATTTTATTATTCACCATGAAGTGTTTCTATTTCCTACTTCTAACTTTATCTTTGTTCTAATTTTTGATGTTTTCTTCTTTGGAACTTAAAATAAATATATTCTGAGATCACGGATAATTACTTAAGTGTGTATTTTGTTTTGACTCATACTCTAGCCACGAGTGGCAGTAAAAGATAAGGATAAGGTTTACTGACTTTCCTCCAGAAAAAGAAAAGGGGGAAGGAAAAATTTAGTACAAACATAGCCATTCAAAACACTATGGATTTATGTACTTTTGAAATCCTGGAAACAGATGAATTCCATGCAGCATCTCTGGACAGTGTTTGACTGTGGTTTGTATATGGTGTAGATATGAAATACTTTTCTCTAGATGGCAAGGCTTGACTGGAAACATTATATCTGCCAACTCTCAATTATCTAGACTATTATTAAATTTGAAAATTAAACAGACCCTTGTCTTCTCTTTCTTTTTACTTTCTTTTTTTTCTTCCTGCTAAATCTTTGACAATTTCACTGCCAAGTAGTTTTCCACCAAAAGATCTACCAAACCAAAACAGAACAAAATAAAACAAACAAAAACAAAAACCCAAAGAAAAAGCAATCACTTTGAATCCTGTTAGTGGACCACGTAGAAAGATTTGGTTAGAGGAAAACCTAGTTCACATAACACACAACAAATTTCCAAGGAACACCTTGTCACGTCCTGGATAATGCACAGTTTAAGGGAAAACAACAACAACAACAACACTTTTATTTGAGGCTCTGAAATTGCTTTAAAAATCAAAATGCCAGCCAATGACAAGTGAGAATGCATATTACCTAGAGTAAGGAAGGCTCGCCATGCAAGAGTAGACCATTATTGTCATAATCTAGCAGATGTTTTATTTGTAATACTGTATTTTTTCCTAGTTCTGCAGAAGAATTTGGCAGCTATAAAGAGTTTTATGTATATGTTCCTTTCTAGAAATTTGGCAAGCATACTATCACATTGAAATTTCTATTGCATAAAAATTTTAAAGCGTGCTTCCCCGAAAAGCAGAATGTTTAGCAACAAAATATATAGCTAAGGAGTTTTACTAAAGTGACTCAGGTGAAGTTTTGTTTTCCTTTATTGCCTGAAGGGATATATAGTAAGAAACTAGATGAGGGGCTCCTGCATGGGCTCAGTCGGTTAAGCATCTGACTTCCGCTCAGGTCATGATCTTGCAGTTCATGAGTTCAAGCCCCACGTCAGGCCATTGGGTTCTGTACTAACAGCTGGGAGCCTGGAGTCTGCTTCAGATTCTGTGTCTCCCTCTCTTTTTCTCCTGCCCCTGCTCATGCTTTGTATTTCTCTCTGAAAAATAAACATTAAAATTTTTTTTAAAAGGAAACGAGATGATATATTCATGCATTATTTTCTAACAAAAAGTGTGTCTTCTTCCCTCTTCTTGCTTCCGCTAGAGGGACCACTCCGAGAATGTGTTTTCATGAAAGTCCCTCCAATTCCCACTAGTCCCAAGGCATTTCCCTAAAGTCCCTGTAGCCCCTAGATTTGCTCCAACCTGAGGCCCATCACCCGAAGGGAAAACCAGTCCAGTCCATGATCTGAGGGTACCAATTACCCAAATGTTCAATCAAGAGAACTATGCTGTCTCTCACTTAATAATCCAAATGTTTGGTACTATAAAACCACCCAGGCATAATCTTATAATAAGTGACATAACTTCCCAAAGAAAGTCCTTGGACAATTTCTATTAATGAGAAGCAAATGAAAACCAGGTTATCAGACAATATTTACTGGTTATCTGTGTTTGCCTTTCATGGCATAAATCCTTATATGGACTCATTTTCAAGGTAACTCCCAAAATATTGGTAAAAGAGATTTGGGCTTAACACTAGAGAAATATGGTATGAAAACTATTTTAACTTCTTTTTCTTGTGTAAACTTTTTCTACAAACCATTTTTAAAGATGATACCTAATTAATAATTTTTCTCTATTCAATATATTTTGGTCAAATATTCCCTATATGTCTAATAAAATGTTAAGCATTATGGGGATATTAAAAACTATGTTGGAACAAAAAAGTTACATATTTTGTATAAATTACCAGAAAATAATATAAAATACACATAATCTAGTCAGAATGCATAGTATTTAAAAAAATTCTTTTGAGATGTTAAAAAGATAACAGGGAATAACGTTACTAAGCATTGTCATTACATCCCCACAAATGTTCCCCACCTGATACTGGGTAGGCATTCAAAATAATTTATTGAATAAGTAAAAGTTATGAGTTTGAGGACCCATAGTCTGTATCATATAACCTAGAACTTGAGTATAATATTTATATGAACTTGATGGGAAGCAATTGCCCAGTTCTGATGTGGAGGAGAGAATTCCAACCTGTAGCAGAGACATCTATGGGGGCAGCGCTGATAAGGAAACATGGTCAATAATCTGAAAAAGCTTGGGGCACCTGGGTGGCTCAGTCAGTTGATCATCCAACTCTTGATTTTGACTCAGGTCATGATTAACCCACAGGTGGTGGGATTGAACCTGTTTGGGATTCTCTCTGTCTTCCCTCCCCCATTCTCTCTCTCTCTCTCTCTCTCTCTCTCTCTCTGTCACTCTCTCTCTTTTTCTCTCAAAATGAATAAATAAAGATTTTTAAAAAATAATTTGAAAAAGAACTATAATTTCAAAAAAGAAATGTTTCCACCCTCAATGTCCTAACTTTGAACCCTTAACAAATGTTCAGGATGACAGAGTGATTAGGAAGTAGCAAACAAGGAAATATGTTAGACATTCAGTATATGAAGTATTATGACATCATGATGATATATAATTCTTAAGTTTTTTCTTTTTTAATGCATTCTCTTCTCTTTATCTGTTTCCTACCCTGCTTCCTTTTTTCCTCCCCACCCCGTCCATCCCACATACACAAGCAAAAGCTACATTGAAATTATATAATTTGAAATCAGTTTTCTTTCTGTGAGTGATGTTTAAGTGAGGGCTACTTTAAAAAGTACAGTCAAGCCTCTTTTGTTCTTGCCTAACTACAGATAAGAAAAACATCCCATGTAATAAAAGTAGTTTAGTCTGTTCAAAGTTCTGGGAATGATATTTATCCAAAGGCCAAATGTCCCATCTTTAGAGCGGAGGTGTCATGCAGCTATGGTGTCATCACAGAATGCAGACCATCTGGGAAAGTGGCCCTCACCACACCCTTGAGGACCACGCAGAAAGAAAGTGCACATTCCAGCAGATTGCCATTCCACAGCTGCATGCCAGATGGATTTCCCAGTAGAGCTCCTCCATCAGTTGGCTCTGTCTAGCCCATTCCCGATGGAAGAGGCAAAAGGCTCGCACCTGCTTGTTTGGAGTGCTGATTGAAGAAAACATAGGCACTGAAAAAGTCTTCTGAGCATGAGGGGATGAAATAATGAAATCAGGAAGCTTAACAGAAGTTCTGCCAATAGGAAGGGTTTCCAGTGGCTTAAGTTTTTGGTCTATAGTTCCCAAGAAAAAACAGAATAAAAGATATATTCAATTCTTCATTGCAAGGTTGACCTGACACACGAAAAGCTGATCCACACTGGGAAAGGCAGTGCAGGACTTAATTCTATTAGACCCATTTGGCTAATTTTAATTCTCTCTTCAAACAATTATCTGTAGACAAGTGACTTACTTGTTCTATCAAAATTAAACTGAATTTATAAATCATTACCAGATATCATATTTACCTTTATTGTCAACAAATGATTCAGAAAATGCCATATTTCATTTTTTTCTAAAATGACCTATTTAAAATAGAAGTTAAAGCTTTCTGAGCATTTAAAGGTAATTTTCACTGACTCGAGCTTACCAAGTATCCTTCTCTAAAGAGGGTGATTAATTAAAACTTCCTTCAGAAGACAGAGAATCACAAAAGAAAACACACATATGCCATAAAAATAACAAATGTAAAACCATACTTTGGGGAAAAGGAGAACATCCTTTTCACACTAATGACATGTAGAGACAATCTGAGTCTCACAGAAAGTGAAGAACAAATCAGTTTCTCTGCATGACCCTCCAGTCATGTATTGTTACATGTATATTTACGTATAATTTATATTTTTAAATCATAGTTTAGAAAAATATGTGATTATCTAAAAAATGTATACAGCGTAGACAAGTTAAAAGAGGAAATTAAAATATACCTGAAAACCCCTTCTCTAAGAAACAAACACAAGTAAATTTGAGGAGGGAGAAACATCTATCTGATCTTCTGGACTTCTATTTCTGATGTAGGCATGTTTGTATGTATCTATCTGTTATAGATACATTGATAGACAGATACAAAGCCTGATAGAAAACTTATGATAAGACATCTATATTGTACAGACTGTTTTATAACCTATTTTAATTTCATGCCATATTTTTGTATGTCTATAAAATAGAACTGCATTATTCATTTTGATACTTGAATCATAAACATGCAATTTCACTACACTTTTGCTATTACTGGATATTGACTTTTCAATCTGATGGGTAAACTATGATATTTTATTGTTTAATTGCATTTCTTTGATTTTTTAGTCAAATTGCAAATTTTCAAACTGTTAGTGATTGTAGTTACTTGTTTGGAAAAGTACATATTCAAGTTCTATAACATTATATTCCATTGAGTTGTTTACTTTTTAGTATTTACTTTTTAAAGTTTATTTCATTATTATTTTGATTATTTTGAATCATTAAAATGGGAGGGCCAGAGAGAGAGGGAGACAGAATCTCAAGCAGACTCCATGCTGTCAGAGCAGAGCCCATTGGTGGGCTCAATCTCACAAACCATGAGATCATGACAGAGCCGAAATCAAGAGTCGAAAACTTACTGAGCCAACCAAGTTCCCCTATTCTTAATATTTTTCTTAGAGCTATTTATATATTATTGCTCTTAAATTCTATATATCCTTTGTGTCATACATAATATTTCTAAACTTTCATTCACTATGTGGAAATAAATGCATATATGTGTGTGAATATGAACAGCAATAGAAGATTTGAAAAACAACCATAGAGCCATTGGGTCAGAGATGGCCGTGATGATCTGAAAAGAATAACGTCCGCGGACTAGTTTGGATAGACTGGCCACGCGGTCATAAAGGAGCCATCTAGTTGATGACATTCATCACAGAGGGGCTAGATAGTAACTTGTCATCTCTAGAAAGAGGGAATGTTAACCAGAATGAGCTTGGTCAGCCAGTGAAGCAAAAGGTCTATGAGTAGGTACCCAGCTTACACTTAGAAAGGTTTGTTACAAACCTTACTTTTTCCTCCAGAGTGCAGTCTCCTTCCCGAGGCAGATCTGAGTCATTTGCATGACAATAGCCACCACCGGCTGAGCTTCTACTGAAAGAACTGTCACTGCCCAGTATTTAATCCTCAATGAACATTTTGAAAAAAAGAATGATGTACAAAACGAGATGACTGATTCATTCACAGATGATGAGAAATAGCACCATCCAGCTTCACTGTGGAAAAGTTGTTTGATCACAGTGTGGTCAGAAGTAGCAGAAGATGGGGGAGTGATTCCTTGATTCTCCCTTATAATGAGTGTCATCACTGTACAACCTTCTATGGCTGACCAAACTTATTCTGGTTGACATCCCCTGTTTTTAGGGAGGTCAGGTTACTGTCTTGCCCCTCTATCCTAGGAACTATTCTCCTCCTTCCTCTCTCTTTCTCCCCCACTTCCTCATTCTCCCCCACTTCCACCTCCTCTTTGAATGTTTATTTTTGAGAGAAAGACAGATAGAGTGAAAGTGGGGGAGAAGCAGAGAGAGAAGGAGACAGAATCTGAAACAGGCTCCAGGCTCCACGCTGTCAGCACAGAGCCGTGTGGGGTTCGAACTCATGAACAGCATGATCATGACCTGAACCGAAGTCAAGGCTTAACCAACCTAGCCACCCAGGTACCCATTCTTCTTTTTTAAATAACTTTACCCAACTTTGTTTCAATCCATTGAAGTTTAATTCTCAGAATATCACGTCTTTCCAAATTATTGTGGTATTCCCCATGTTATCTGCTAAATACCACTTAAAATAAAATTTCTAAAATACAAACCTAACCATTATTATTAATGGCAATTAAAAAAATGAAAATTCCTGTTGTCTGATGCCAGAAAATGTTAATTATGACAAGAATGGCAAAACTTAAAAATGTATTTGTGTAATCAGCTAAATCTGATCAATGCTTTCTGAATTGTACAAATTATTTTAAATAAAGTATATTTAAAGGGTTAAAAAAGTTTTCATAAAAAATTACATACATATACATGTAATACATACATGTGTATGTATATATAGTGATAAGACTACTTTTCCAGATCCCATTAAAATTTCCCAGTCTTTTAAACTTTATTATAATTATTATATCATTTGTTTATGCTTTGTGTTCAAATTATATAAAAATTGATTCTTTGTTTCTACAAATACTGGCAGATGGATCACATGGCAACATATTGGGATTTTCATATTACCTTACTTTTCTCCATTTTTTTGATAAAGACTATAACAAACAGCAAGGAGTCAAAAGTAAAACCTAAACACAAAAGAAAATTCTAAAAAGGGAAAATCCTGGGTCATCTATTCCTGAATAACTGAGGGTTGGCACTTGTTCAGAAGATCTGCTGAATCACCTACAGGGACTCTATTGTCTTCGAACACACCAAATTCAACTCTTTCAAACGATTTCCAATTTAGGGAAACTTAGACTCTACTGGTTAAATAAAAATTGAAGCTGATTTCTCACTTTGTATAATAAAAATAATGTGAGCTGTCCCAGGTTCAGGTATTCTGGGTGTCTTTTTTTAATATGCAGTAAATTTGATAATTAACTTTTGGATAAGGAAGCATGCAGGATATAGAACACACTTCAGGAAGAAAAAAGTATGTGTGGTGTTAGCAGAATGGGAAGGCTGCCCAGAACATGTCCCCTGCTACAAGATTAGTTTGGGAATTAGGGATTTACAGTGCTTACCCCCATCTAGAGGGGACTTGGCAACATTCCCTAGAACTGCAAAGATAAATTGGTGAGAGTGAAAGAAATAAGTAAAGGCCAGAGGTTGCTGGAAAACAGGCTTTCCTGTCACTAAGTCGTGATGTTGTAAAGAGTTCTGAAATCAACCTAGGTCCTAGCCTGAGAAGGAAAGTTTTCTATATGTTAACAGTAACAAATGGCCAATTCAGTCTCCTAATGGTCAGTCTGAGAAACAGAATAGAGGCCCATATTGGGAGAGGAAGTAGCAGTGAGGTCATTCACTCGGCCGAAGAGGTCCAATGCCTATTTCCTGTCACAGTGTCATGTGGCAAATGGAGGCTTGAGATGAAGACTGGATGAGGAGCAGGATGGTAATTATGAATGGTGAAATTTAGAAATGGTGAGAAGACTATTGTGGGAGAGAGGAAAGATTAATTACTTTTAAAAATCTGAATACATGACTATAAATGGGATAGATATTAGATGCTGGTAAAAACATTTAAATGTGCTTCATTCAGAAGAAACCCCATCAGAATTCACTTCTGTTCAAAAACCAAAAAGATTGTAACTTAGAGTAGTTTCTAGAAGCTGTTGTAAATAGAAATGCTTCAATTTTTATAGGGAATTATTTCTATTGAACAAAATAAAGCAGTAAAGTTTGCCTGGAAATTCCCCTCACCTGGTCCTACATACCACTTTTGACTTCTTATTTTGCCCCCTTGCCCTTTTGTCCCCTGTTATGAGAGAAAATTATAATTTAATATACATTATTACTAGTCTCATTTTAAATATTTAAATAGGGGACATATGTAATTTAGTAATAATAATACATAAATTCCTTCCTTCTTTCCACTATTACTTAAAATGTTTATGTATTTTTGACAGAGAGGGAGAGGAGAGAGAATGAGCACACATGTTGGGGAGGGGCAGAGAGAGAAAGAGAGAATTCCAAGCAGACTCTACACTGTCAGCACAATGATCATTACTGAGATCAAGGGTGAGATGCCTAACTGACTGAGCCACCCAAGTGCCCAGTTTCCACTATTTTTTAATTTTTCTTCTTTTATTCCTTCTTTCTCTCCATTTTCTCCCACCCCTTTTCCTACCTGTCTTCTTTCCTTTCTGTCTCTCTCCCTCCCCAACTCCCGTGCCCTAGAAGAAATCCAGCAAGTAATAACAGCCTGCATTTTTTCAAGAAAAGACATTCATCTTGAAGTACTTCTCTTGGAAATGTAAGGAAGGAGGGGCAAAAAAAAAAACCCTCAGACTCTCAAACTATGTTGGTGCCAATTTGATTGCAGTTCCTGCCTGGCAGCCTCTTCAACTGGCCTTTTCTCCATACTCAGAAGCATAGATGTGAGGTAAGAGTCACACAAATCTGGTCCTATTCCATCTGGATCAAGCCCATCCAGGATTCCCGGCCTTCAGTGCATATGGACTCCAGTATTCAGTGGAATAACAAATTGAGCTGATTGCAGGGGTGAAATGAGGATTCACGAGTCAATCCCAGGTTGATGCTATATACATGTATTTCACTGCAGGTTAGTATAATCTTTTCATCTCTTTTCTTTTCTTTTCTTTTCTTTTCTTTTTCTTTTTGAGAGACAGAGCGAGACAGGGTATGATTGAGGGAGGGGCAGAGAGAGCCAAAGCAGGCTCCAGGCTCTGAGCTGTCAGTACAGAGCCCTACATGGGGCTCAAACCCATGGACCGCGAGATTATGACCTGAGCCAAAGTCAGAGACTTAACCGACCCAAGTGCCCTGCAAGTTAGTATAATTCTTAAGCCATAGAAATACTTGACTCAAACATATCAAAGATTAGATCTTTAAGTCTGTTATGACCAGCCGTGGCTTCTAAATAGGCTACTTCCACAAAATGATGTTATTGCAGACAATAAAAAGGACATCTTCATGGAAATCTTTATGCTAATCTTTTAGTAGATGTTACTTGTAGAAGCATGCTGTCTTTTTAGTAGAGGTAGACATGGCCTCTGTGCTCATTGCCTGACAATAATAGACATTTTATTTACACTTTATGCCATTAGGGAAAAAAATAGGATTGGATTTGTGTGACCATGGAACAGTTCTTGATTTCCTTATCTGTGATCAAGGGCATAATCATGAGGGCTCAAGTGCACTCCTCAACTCCCACAGTGAAACAGGATAAAATGCACATCAGTATTAAAATATCCATAAACTTGCACTTATAAGATGATAAGTTCTGATGATCTAATGCATATATTGTGACTGTAGTTAAAGACACCATACATTAAACTTGAAATTTTCTCAGAGAGTAGATGTTAAGTATGCTTACCAAAAACAAACAAAAAGTAACTATATGAGGTGTTGGAATTAACTATATGTTAATTAGCGTGATTGTAAGATAGAGTTTGACAAGGTATACATGCATCAAATCATCACATTGTACACTTTCAAAGTATTGCATTTCTAGTTGTCAGATATACTTAAAGCTGGGGAAAAAATAAAGTTTTATTTTCAGATCCTCCCCTCTTGCTAGGGTGCCAGATAAAATATAGAATGACCAGTTGGGTTTGAATTTCACATAAATGACAAAAAAATCTTAGCACAATATGCCATACTTATACTAAAAAAATTATTATTTATTTGAAAATCATATTTTAATTTAGAGTCTTGTTTTTTTTCTATGAAATCTAGCTGTCCCATATAATACTATTATTCTCCCAGTGATTTCTTTATCCTATTTTTGTCTTCTTTGCTCTTATCACACCATCTGATAACACATTGTTCATTCTTTTTATTTTTTTTCTGGATCATTGTCTGTATTCCAGTACTGAAAAGCTTGCTCAATAGAAGTAAAGATGTTTTCATGTTGTTTCTCACTGGACCTCCAATAAATGGAATGATGCTCAACATATCATAGTTACTCAGTAAGTATAGAATGGAATTATTTAATTTCTGGATTTAATTAGCAAATAGAATATCCATCTCAAAAACCTATTGCTTGCCCATCAGATAGGCAAATAATTCTTATGGATAACTAAATCTATAACATTTGCTGTTTGTCTTTACTTTTGATAGTTTTTTACTAGTTAGATTGAAACCATTAAAAGATATGGATGATGCTAATATTTGCATACTTACTATGTGCATTCTGTCATGTACGGTTAATACAAACCTCTGATGAAATTGATATAATTTGTATTCTCAGTTTGGCAATCAGAAAAATGAAGCTTAGTAAATAACAATGTCCAAATTCACATAATCCAATTACCAAGCAAGACTTGAGACCTCATTTAAAACTGTCCCTGGTATAAAGCATTTTTTCAGTATTTATTTTATGCTGTATGAACTCATAGTAATGGTAACTGAAAAGACACATGGACAATATCCTCACACTTTTTATGAAAATTTATTTTTGTAGATCCTAATCTAATGTACTGGCAAAAAGTAAGTAAGAAAAACTATAGCAAACAACTAATTTAAATGAATTTTTCTAACAGATTAAAAGCAATTTAGCACTTTATTTTCCAGAGGAGAAACTGCACAGCTCTTTAATTAATTTTTCTGCACAAATTATGAGTAATTATGGTGTTAAACAATACAATTTCATAAGAGTTTTCATTTTGGGTTTTACTAATATAATTCTACTTACATGCAGAGAAAATGAGAAAAGAGGGCAACAGTATGTTTTCCTATGTTATTTAATCTTCTACAGGCTTCTTTCCAAACCAAGCAACTAAAATGAAACACAGCTTTCCTTCCCAAGAGGGTTTCACTTGTTCCTTCTTTTGCCTCCATTCCGTCTACCCCCTTTCTTCCTGTGCTTTTGACTTTCCTTCTCTTTCCTTCCACCACAGGCACTTTTGAAAAGGCCTCAGATGGCAGGGTGAGATCAGAAATATGCCTATAGAACTCTCTACACGTGGGTCTGGCAGGCTCTCAACACAAACGCAATTAGAGGGCTTACCCTTGCATGAAATATTTGCTTTCCTGAGAGTCACCAACATTAAACTTTAGAAATGCTAAGGCGTAGTGTTTCTATGTCAGGCCAGAATCCTCAACTTTTCTTCCTCAAAGTTATTGTTTTTAAAGTAGGCACATTGTATCAAAGGCCAACTAAGGAATAAATAGGAAAGCAAAAATTTTATTAAAATCCACTTGGGACCACTGCATCTGTCATTGGTGTTCTTCGGCCAGCATCTGAAAAATTATAGTACACCCAACCAGGGGTATGTACGAACATCATTCATGAATTCAATTTTTTTATGATTTAAATGTTTTTTTGTTAGAGAGAGCGGGAGAGAGAGAGAGAATCTTAAGCAGGTTCCACACTGAGTGTGGAGCGCAATGCAGGGCTGGATCCCACAACCCTGAGATCCTGACCTGAGCCAAAATCAAGACTTGGACATTCAATCAAAAAAAAAAAAAAAAAAACCCAAACCACCCAGGCATTCAACATTTATCAAATGTATCTCCTAGAGGATACCATACACTGAGCTCAGACCAGCGTGAAACTCTGAAACTCAGCTTCAGTGGTGGACATTGACAGCTGACCAGGAACGTGAAGAGTAATTGATAAAGGTACTTGATCATCCTTATCCCTCTACACTATAGAATTTCTAAATATAAAGAAAGCCTAAGTAGAACACTTTTTTGCTTTGGTCAAGGATAAATATATTTCAAATTTGGTCAATACACTGATACTTGAAGAGAGAAAAAGCATATTTTCCACATACATCATGATATATTGATATTAAAACCATATATATTTTAGTATAGAAATACAAAACACACACACCATATGTTAGTTAAATTTTCAAGTTCTGAAATTAGAAAAATAGTTTGTAATTTTTTTTCACCCTAAATCAACTTAAAATGGTCACAACATTTTAGTCATTCATTTCATGCATCATATTTTACTTTATATTTTATCCTTGGAAACTAGTCTTCTAAATAGGTTATGTTCAATAAATATTTGTTAAATTGAAGTTTAATCACAATGTAAATAATATTAAAAATGTTATGCAATGTTGGGGCACCTGGGTGGCTCAGTCGGTTAAGCCTCTGGCTTCGGCTCAGGTCAGATCTCACGTTCGTGGGTTGGAGCCCCGCGTCGGGCTCCGTGCTGACAGCTAGCTCGGAGCCTGGAGCCTGCTTCTGGTTCTGTGTCTCCTTCTCTCTCTGCCCCTCCCCCTCTCATGTTCTGTCTCTCTCAGTATCAAAAATAAATAAAACATTAAAAAATTTTTTTTAAAATGTTATGCAATGTTGAAGTATATGTAGAAGTCTTTGATCTTTCTCAAACAGAGAAAGTAAACAAACACTAAGGCATTCTAAAAATATTATTCAGTGATCAAGATATGCTTTATATACCGCTACGAACTTGGCGAGCACTAAGTCATTCAGTGCTGCTGACATTCATGTAGGTGAGGAACGTGAGGCTGGGAGAGCTTCAGGAAGCTGTTGAAGACATGTCCGGTTAAGGGGAGATGGCAACTTCCTACAGCTACTGGAACAAATTATCCCACTTGCTGGCTTAAAACAACAAAAAATTGCTCTCTCATGGTTCTAGAGGCCGGAAGCCTGAGGTAAGTATCACTGGGCTGATACCAAGGCGCTGGGAGGCCTGCGCTCCCTTCGGAAGTTCTAAGGCAGAATCTCTTTGCCTCATGCACACATCACGCCAATCTTCAAGGCCAGTGTCTCCAATTCTCTCATTGCTCCACTTTCACAACCCCCTCTACTGTGTGTGTGTGTGTGTGTGTGTGTGTGATCTCCCTCAGCGTCCTCCTATAAGTGTACTTCTGATGGCATTTAGGACTCATCCAGGCAATCCAATGTAATCTCCCCATCTCAAAATCTTTCAATTTAATCGTTTCTGCAAAAAAAAAAAAAATTACCATGTAAGATAACATTCACAATTTCCAAGGATTTGGTCTTGATCTCTTTTAGGCGCCAACATTCAGTTCAACATAGGATTAGGCCTAGAAATTCAACAGACAGCTTGCCTCTTAGGTCTTTGTTTTTAGCCACTGTGATATACTGAATCTCCAGTGTGTGGCTTTTATCTAGAGAGGGAGAAAACACTACAGATGGGAAATTTACCAAACCATTAGACTAAGACGAAATGCTAGTGAGAACTACTGGATGTTTTGAAAAGGGGAGATACAAAGTGAAATTTCTATTTTCAGAAGGATTGCCATCCTGTAGTGTGAAGTATAAAGCAGGTAAGGAATTACTGCAATAGTTTATGCAAAAAAAATGATAAGAAGAAATGACAGGACTTGTAACTGAGTAGACCCAGAAGGACAACAGAGGGGAAAGAACTATTCATTCATTTGACGACACTTACAGGCACTATCTATACACCAGCCCTTCCTTGGATCCAAATATGAAGAGTTAAATCAGAGCCTTTAATTTCAAAAAGTGCAATAAAAGATGACAACAAATAACCAAAGACTAAAATAGATTGTTATGAGAATGATCTCACTGGAAATGTGGGAACACAGTTAAAAAAAAAACACTGCATAGAATGGTTGTGTAAGTTAGACAAAGTGTTTTATTTTGGGCCCTTCCAGAATCCAGGTTCTTTCAGACCTAACACAGAGATCCCAGCCCAAGTAGGATGTGAGGTCAGTAAGCATAATGGGGTAATGAAGAATCGATACAGGAAGACAGGGAGGCCAAGAATGCATACATTTTTGAGCCAGTTATTGGCGTGGTAACTGGAGTCAATGCTGCTGGCGTCCTCTGGAAGCCAGTGCAGAAATGATGCTATAGAAATTTTTTACTTTTTTTAGAGGGAGGGTAATTTCACAATATGACAAATGAAAATTTAAACTACATTTTTACAGCCAGTCACAGGGATAAAAAGATCCAGAGGCTGTATAGAGATGGATCCCATTTTCCACCTGAGTTGTGGGCTTGTTTTTCCTTGCTGCAGCAGATAAACGCCGCAGAACTTCCTGCACAGGTGTCTCCCTTCACCTATGATTTCCCACTCCTCCACATTGTATGCACTTCAGTGACCTATCAAACGACTAGTAGGTTAGTCCACCGGGAATCTTATCACCTGCAGTTTTTATGGTCTGTTCAGTAATGAAAATAGAGAGGAGTTTGAACTCCCTGACATGGAAACCTTCAAGAAGCTATGGAATGTGGTCACTGGTATTTCTGGTATCTTTTAAATGTCAAGAGAGCAGAATTTCTTTTGTCAGTTGTCACAGTAAGGCTAACAATTAAAGCCATCTGCTCTTCATTGCACTCCCCAAGGGCATCTTTCATTTTTCACCAACTTCCTGTTGTTGACAGCACAGTCCTCCCCTCTTCTCTCCAAAACGGTGAGGTCATCACCAGGCTCAAGCCATTCAGTGAACTGCTGGATTGGTCTAACCCCCAAAATGTCCCTCTTTGCCCCAGAGGCTACAACCTCCAGTAACTGGGACCTTGCAGCAGACACAAATTATAAAGAACATGGGCTCTTCCCCCAAGCAGTGCTGGTGAGGCCATGGCATGCTTGTGCACAACCACCATCACAGCTGACACTGCTTTGTTTGAGACTTTTTAGGGGGAGGTGAGCAGGAAGAAAGGAAAAGAAGTGGGAGGTGAGGAAACAAGGGAGGAGAGAGATAAAAAGAAAAAGGAAGCAAGGAGGAAGGGAGAAAAAGGGAAAAGGAAAAGGAAGGGAAGGGAAAGGAAGAAGAAGAAAAAGGAAAAGAAAAGAAAGGAGAAAGGGAAGAAAAGAGAAAGGGAAGAAAACAAAAAGATTAGGGAAAAAAAGAAAAGTGAGTCTATGTTCTTTTTGAATTCAGGCTCATTACTGTCTCTGATGATATTAAAATATCTGTCAATTGCAAGCTCTAAATGCCTTTATTATACTGTTTAGTTAAAAGGAGGGTGGTAGCAAATGAATAAAAGCAGAAAGTATATAGAGCAGGTTTATGAATTCATTGATTGTAAAAAAAAAACCTTTACAAATGAACTGATTGCAATGATTCAAACCAATAATTTGGCTGCTTAATGTGTTCAAGGGCTATTCTTTTTGTTGTTATTGTTAATGTGACAGCACCATGAAATAATAAGAAAAGTCATCCCATTGCTGAGAAGAAAATCACCCTCCAGTTCTGGGGATAGATTTTTTTTCTTTAATATCCAAGGCTATCAAATACTATATGATTATAAATATTGTGAAATCTCAATGCAGGTTTTGAATAAACTTATTTATCAACCCAATTCAGACAAAAGCAATGTTTCTAGAAATTCTGTCAGCATGAAGTTCTACATAAACTAGGGAAATACACAGTTGTTGTTTCAAGTCACAATTTTAAAATACCTAATCAGATTTGTTAATAGACATTTCAATTTTATATGCACAATTCTGACCAAAACTAATGAACAAATTCTAAGGAATAATTCTCTTTGGGACTATGGATAGCAGAATCAAGCAAGTCACCTCAGGGCCCCAAGACATGCAGTCTTTGCCTGGTATAGACAGAATTTGGTTTATTTTGAATTAGTAAATTGGTCACTTGAGAAATTCATTAATTTAGGTCCCTAAGGTACTGTTTAGTAAATTGCTGCCTTAGCCTCTCATAAAGTGATACTTTATGTGAAGAACCCTGTAGTTGGCCAGTTAGCTCATTAAGAATAGAGTTACAGTAAACATCCTTCAAGTAATCATTTCTGGATATTTCTGAGCTCATAGCACACAAAGTGCCAACACCATGTGTGAGGTTTAAATTTGTGTCAAATTGTCTACTTCACTCGGTTTTTGAAAACACAGAACTAAAAATTGCAGAAGTCGACAAGACTTCTAAATAGCTTCTGCTCTACATGTATCCAGAATGGTGAGAGGCTTGTACAGTGTTTTCCCCTAATAATCATCAAGTTGTAATTTAGCTAGATCAAAGTTATTAATTTTTTTTCTAGATCTTTCTTCTGAACACATCAAATAGAGGAGCCAGAGTGGCTCAGTGAGTTAAGTGTCCGATTCTTGAGTTCCAGCTCTGTCTCACTTTGTGTGTCATACTCACTGAGTGCGCTGACAGCGCGGAGCCTGCTTGGGACTCTCTCTCTCCCTGCCCGTCCCTCACTCACACTTTCTCTCAAAGTAAGTAAAGAAACATTTAAAAAAGAGCATATCAAATAAACGGCTATCAATATAATAAAAAAATTTTTTTCATAAACATGTTTGAAGACACATTTTTTAAAAACTGTATCTTTGAAAAGCAATAGAGCAGCCATCTCAGGATCAAAAGAACTGACTAACATAGCTATTTATATGTATATTAATGTTTTTTGCCTTCTGTTTCTGAGAAAATGGCAAAATACTATGGCTTCTTCCCTAAGACCCAGTTCTAGAAAAGTCACATATGTAAGAGAGAAGTTAGTGAATCATGAATATAAACAACAACAAAAAAAGAAGAAAGAAAGGAAGGAACAGAGGAAGGGAGCGAGGGAGGAAAGGAGAAGGAAAGAAAGAAGGAAGAAAGGAAAGGAAAGGAAGGAGAGAAAAAAAGAATAGAAGACAAAAAGAAACAAACAAAAGATTCTAGGCCACCAGGAATAAGACGTATATTTGCAGTGGGCATTTGCATGAAGGGGAAGAGTAGCACACACACACATATAACACACACCCCAAAATAAAGGGGCCTTCCTATGTCCTCTCAGAAAATGTTGATAGTTGGCTTTGAACTGAGGTGTGTGCTTAACACTCTGCACTTAATATCCAAGAAAGTAAAAAATAAAAATAAAAAAGACTCCAAGACAAGGAACTGAGCCCATATGTTTACCTAACTTCACTCTTAATATCAAATGAAATGAAAAAAATAAGAGTAGATTAATATTAGTGCTAAAAAACGGGAAGGAAACCATTAATGGAGTTTATGGAAGATATAAAGCAGATGGGATCAAATTAAAAACAAAACAAACAGAAAACAACTGGAATAAAGCTCTCGCGATCAATGGAAGCTTTAAAAGAATAGACTATCATAAACTTTTCTATTAAAGTTCTGCAAAAAAGTCCAAGTGCAAACATGCAGAGGCTGGAAATGCATGCAGGCCTAGCGACTGTTGGTGCCATATTACAATGATTTCCTTTACCAGCATCAACATATGTAAACCATCCAGCCTGGGTTCACTTCAAATGGAGAAAGATCTCAAAGTACAATGGGAGAGCCACCACAAAGTTTCTCAGCATGAGGCCAGAGAAAACAGCAGAAATATTCTGCAAAGTACTATAATAGATGAGAAAGAGCAATGAGAAAGAAAATAGAAATCAAAAAGAAAAGAAGCTCAGCCCAGAAATAAATTAACTAAATCTTATCTCTAGGGCAAGTCCTTCCTATTGGTCAGTTCAAAGGATCTCTATATTGTCATCTTGTTTCCTGCCTGTGAAATCTAAAATCAGGTTCACCTGTCCATATGGCCCTACATCCTCTTTGCAGTTGGGGGGCATCAGGTCCTGCATCCAGCACCTACATCCATCACACCTGCTGGAGTGCCTGCCATGGTCAGACTCAAGAGAAAAGGATAGATAGGAGATGGATAGATAGACCTGAATCTTTACAATGTTATAAGACACTACCTAGAAGATGGACATTTGTGTGATAAGAAATAACTGATTATAACATGTAGGAACAGCTACTTTAGTGGAGAAAGCCTTATCAATAGATGCTGAAACTACAGAAAAATGTAGTGTTTGTCTTTCATAACATACCCTTAGCAAGTTAGGATTAAAGACTCTTATCAAGTCAATTTTTTTATTTTGAAAATAAGTAGTTATCAAAAGACAGCAGAGAATATGATACTCAAGGGTCAAACATTAGAGACATTTCTTTATGTCAGCTTGATTTTGCTGATTAAGTGGAAGCACATGTTATGGTCCTGAATTCAAAAATCCTACACTGTAAAGGTGCCTTTTCTGGTCAAATAACCTATAAATTACAATTCCAATAAACACCCCAAATTCCAATAAATACCCCAATGTGATTTTGAGGGGAAAGACAACATTTTGTCAAGGGAATTTCTGATGGAGAGTCCTTATGTGATCTCTGCAACTTATTGAGAAATGTAAAACCTTGAGTTCTCGTCTGGTTTAAGATACATTAAGGTCTTTAAAAGGGTCTTTTAGGGGGAGATCTACCAGCCTAGAAGAAACTCAGCCCAGAGCTTCCCTCCTAAGAAGTCCTATTCTTACTGCATGTATAAAAGAGATACTCAGGAAAAGAGTTTGCTTTTTGAAAACTTATCTCTATATTGCAATCATTGACATAATTAAATCAAAGGTGAACTACATTCATGGAAATTTTCCCCTCTACAATTTATTTTTCTTTTATAATCCATTTCCAAAAAATAAATTTTGAATAATAATTTTGTTAAGGAGAGTTAACAGAGAATTTATTTCCTGTCACACCTTTTATTGATTTTTATCAAATATATATAAATTTTTAAATTTTTTTATGTTTTTATTTTATTTTTGAAAGATAGAAAATATATCTTTAAAAAAATTTTTTTTAGTTTTTATTTTTGGGGGGGAAAGAGAGAGAGAGACAGAGCACAAGTGGAAGAGGGGCAGAGAGAGACACAGAGTCCGAGGCAGGCTTCCGGTTCTGAGCCATCAGCACAGACCCCAATGTGGGGCTCAAACATACAAGCCATGATATCATGACCTGAGCCAAAGTCTGACTTTTAATGTACTGAGCCACCCAGGTGTCCCAATATATCTTTTTCTTTTAAGGTTATTTATTTATTTTGAGAGAGATGGTGTGAGTGAGGGAGGGGAAGAATGGAAGAAGGATAGAGAGAGAATCCCAAGCAGGCTTAGTGCTCTCAGTGCAGAGCCAGACACAGGGCTCAGACTCAGACAGTGAGATCCTGACCTGAACCAAAACCAAGAGTAGGACACTTAACCAACTGAGGTGCCCAGGTGCCCCTGATTTTTGTCAAATATATCTTTATTTCAAAATAAAATTATAAGTTAATTGAAAAGGCAATCATTTTGCTGAAAGGGCTAGACAACGTGGCTAGAAATGAATTTGATTATTCACTCTGCCTTCAGACATGCTCCCTCAAACAATCCCTTAATACTTTTGGTTTCAGATACCACCTCAGGTAGAACTACAACTCATCCAGCTAGTTTCAAATATTGACACAGCTTCACTTGTGTATATGGAGAATTCCAGCCTGATATAAATCAAAGCATCCAGCATCTCCTCATTTCCAGTGGAATCATGCAGTGATTCCACAAGATGGCCATGAGCATGAGCAAAGCAGTGTATGTGCTATTTCTCAGCCCCTACTCTACTACCTCCAATCTCACTGGACCACTTTTGGATCCACTGGAGGCCAGGGACAAAAGAAGGAAGGGAGAGGTGTGAAAGAGGAAATGGTCCATTACTCAATCAATGGAATTTATAGTGTCCTGTAACTGGCTGATGCCCTTTGCCTTACCTTACTTCTAACCACTGGCTCTTTCTCATGGGATGCTTTGGTTGATTCTTCTGCACACTTCCTTCTAATGGGGCCCTCAGTACTATGCCTTACCCTGTCGCTAAGGAATTGTCACTCTCTCACAATGAGTTAGGTCTGCCAGCTTCCACTTGGCCCCAGGACTATGAAACTGCAGGTAGATCTCAAGCTCCTCACTCTTCCTTTGTGAGTCATGGTCATTCTTGCCTTGAATTTTTCCAGGCAAAGACTAATATCTGTCTCAATGCCTCACAGGAGGAAAGCCAGGGACCCCAAGGCCCTGCTCCACAGCAACCTGGAGCCCACACATATTTGCTGCTCAGCAAGTGGGCAATTAGGAAGTACGATGCCAGTTTTCCACATCTTTCCAAAGAATTCTTCTGCTATGATTTATTCCCTTGGTTTGAAGGATAGAAAGAGAAGCATATCCACTCCAATCCACCACAGTCCTCTCTTCCCACAAATCTCTTCATATAATCTTGTCTTTGATCTCCGAGTATCATTGAGGCTGACAGTGCATGATGGAGATGGATGGCCGAACATCCAGCCTGCCCAATCCCTCATTGGTCTGGTGGGGATGTATCTATCACTTTCGGTAGAATATTTGTGCACTTACCACTTGCCTTCAGTTTGGAGCTTCAGAAGAGACTCAAAAATAAGACAAAACTCCATTTAAATGTTTCTCCTGCCTCCATCTCTTTCTCTTCATATCTCTCTGTGTTCTGTCTTTCTGTCATTCTCTCTCATACACACACACACACACACACACACACACACACACACACACACAGCAAAAGTAAATAAATAAGCCATATTTCTGTCACCTATAAGCATGTCTATGAAGATCTCTATTGCATTTTCACTTTCAGGACATAGACACAAGAAATCTAAATCACCCAACTCTACTGGCAGTTGGATTGGAGTCATGTAGTAGGATCTAGACAAAAATATATGGACAGAAGTGATGTATGCCACCTCCAGGCATGACCATTACAACCTCCATGTCTTGTTCTGTCTTCCTATTTGATGGCAACCTTGAGAGCTGTGTTTAAGATGGCAACACTTCTAATAGAAGCAGCCCGGAGTCACTGCTTGGAGGAAAGCTGTCAAAAAGAACCTCCCAACCCTCTTCAGACTGTGAAATAAACAACCAATAACCATTCATTGTATTAAGCTACCAAGATTTGGGGGTTTGTTTGCTATTGTGGCATGACCTATTCTGTCTATTCCAACTGACTAAGCCACCAAGGCGCCCCTCAAATATAAGTAGTCATTTAAACAATTGCTTCACCACTCATTTTACTAGATAACACCTGGAAAATATTGCCTTTCAAGCCATGACTATTGACCAGTTCATCATTGATAATTTTTGCTCATCCAGAAAAAGGAAAGAGCTTGATAAACTCTCATTGGCTTTGCCAAGCAACTGTTATGTCTTAGGGTCTTTCATCAGCAGTGGCACAATTCAGTTGCCATTCTCAGTATTAGGACACTGTGTTAGAATAGGCCAGAATTTGTTAAGATAACAAAAAAAAAATCCCAGATATCAGTACCTTGACATAACAGAGCTTCATGTCTCACTTAGGTCACCTGCAAATTAAGCCACTGATCCTTACCCCTTAAGTGGTGACTCCGGCATCATGTTCTTTCCTCATGATAATGTTGCTAGCTTAATTACATGGTCTACAGAAGGATAAGAAAGAACATGTATGGAGTTTCATAACTAAGACAGAAAGAGATGTACATTATTTCTGTTCATGTCTTACTGGGTGGAACTGTCACATGGCCCCACTGTCCCTGAAAAAGGGTCTCATAAATGCAGGCTTCCTATGTGTCCAAGAGCAGAAGTGGAACCAATGTGTGCTTCTTAAGTCTCTTCAGTCTTCACCCTCCGGATCACAGAACAACCATTTCATTCTTCCTCTCATACCTAGAGCACATATGATCACTTCTCCAACAAGGACAACTGAAAGCACTATTTAGTTACTAAATCCAACAAAAAGTTTATCATTTTCAGGTGTATTGGAATTATTCAGAGAAACAAAACCAATAGAATTTGTGTATATAGTTAGAGACTTGTTTTCAGTAATTGGTTTATATGATTGTGGAGGTTTAGTAAATGAATGAATAAATATGATACCTATTGTTGGCCTCTGCAAGGGATTTTAAATATCAGATGAACTTTGGTTTAAGCTATCCTATTTTTTAAATACTTTTTTAATGTTAATTTATTTTTGTAAGAGAGAGACAGGGGAGGATCAGAGAGAGAGGGAGACACAGAATCCAAAGCACGCTTTAGGCTCTGAGCTGTCAACACAGAGCCAGATGTAGGGCTTGAACTCACAAGACATAAGATCATGACCTGAGCCCAAGTCAGACACCTAACCAACTGAGCTATCCAGATGCCCCTGAGCTAGCCAATGTTTAACCTCACAGACAATTGTTGGATGTATATGGCTTGGTTAAGATGTGCCTTTTCTGTCGATGGCCTAGAAGGCAAGTTCACCATATTGTTAAAACCTTGTTTCCATTATCCTTAAGTTAGTGTGATAATTGAGAATGAAATGACCCAAGGGAGTCTTGGGTTAAGCTCAGTTGGTTAAGCATCTGACTCTGGATTTCAGCTCAGGTTATGATCTCATGGTTTGTGGGATCAATCCTCCATTGGGCTCTGGGTTGACAGCACAAAACCTGCATGGGATTCTCTCTCTATGTCCCTCCACTCCCTCTCTC
The DNA here is from genome assembly GCF_006229205.1 of Suricata suricatta. Lineage (NCBI taxonomy): Eukaryota > Metazoa > Chordata > Mammalia > Carnivora > Herpestidae > Suricata > Suricata suricatta. The sequence goes on from NC_043700.1 coordinate 94,742,199, forward strand.
TCTCTCTCTCTCTCTCTCTCTCTCTCTCTCTCAAATTTAAAAAGTTAAAAAAAAAAGAATGGAAAGACCCAAGAGGAGCTAGAGGAAGCTAATCATCTAAATATCCCCAATCCTTGTCCTAAGATATTGATTGAATCACTGTAAAGCCCCTGTGTTCACATAACCTCAAGAGCTGTTGGGGCTGCGAAGATAATGGATCCCCTATAAAATTGTGCTTTCCAAATCTTCACTTGGGAACTCAGAACACTTCTGCAAAGTCCAAGATGGACTTCAGGATTCAATTCATTATAGTTTTCCTTTCACACTGCCAGCATGTAAGTATCTTAGTTATCTTCCCCTTCATTCACTCAGCAAAACTTCTTGCCAGTTTTTCTGTGGTAGAGTTTCATTACCAAGAAAGCGTTTTAGAAATGTAAGAAACAGAACACTTGGAGGAACAAGTGTGGAAGAAGGGAAAGAAACTAAAGTGTCTTTCTTATAAGATTAAAGTCTGATTCTCATTAGAACCATCTTTTTTATTTCTTTTAGTCCTTGGAAACATAGACCAGCAGTTATTTAATAGATGATCTAATTCATGCCACCGCCTCCAAGAAGAATAAAATCTAAACCATACAAGATAAATAATAGTGCAATGTTTTCCTAAAATTGTTCAAAGGAAACGGTTCCACAGTTTTTTCTATCCAAATTCATTAAAGAACTTATTTCTTGATATTAAATTCACTTCTTTCTTTCTTTCCCTCCTTCATTCCTCTCTTCTCACCCCCTGTCCTTTCTTTTTCTCTCTTCCTCTTCTCTCTTTCTCTTCTTGTATTGGCCTTTTTAGGCTGCCATGACAAAATACCACAGACTGGTGGCTTAAACAACAGAAACAACAGAATTTTATTGTCTCACTGTTAGAATTCCAAGATCAAGGAGCTGTCAGTGTTAGTTTCCAGTGAGGTCTCTCTTCCTGGTTTGTAGGTAACTGCCTTCTCATGGTATCCTCACACGGCCTCTTCTCTGTGTGTGTCTGGCGTTTTTCCTAAGAAGACTAGTCCTAACATATTAGGGCCCTGTTAAGACTTCATTCAACTTTAACTGCCTCCTTAAGGCTCTGTCTCCAAATCGAGTCCCATTGGAGATTCAGCTTCAACACGTGTTTGGGGAGGTATAATTTAGTCGTTACCACCACTGTACTCAAACATGCAAATTCGTGCTTGTCTGAGACAAGTTGTGTAACTCCCTCAGCCTTAGTCATGGGGACAATAAAACTGAACACTGAGTGGCCTTTGTGAGAATTAAAGCAAATTGCAACACCTCAAAAGTTAGCCCCAAATATATGAAATATTTAATAACTTTGACCATTAATTTACTTTGAAACCATTGTGACTTCCTTCAGCCTTTTTCTTCTTGTCAATAAACCAACCTTTTTTTCCATTTCTTGGAAAATTATTTTTGTCAAATATTCTCATCTTTCTTTCATCGATTTAACAAATATTTTGGAGTGGGGAGGTCCTGGCTGGTTCAATTGGTTAAGCAGCCAACTTCAGCTCAGGTCATGATCTCCTGGTCCACGGGTTTGAGCCCCGCATCAGGCTCTGTGCTGACAGCTCAGAGCCTGGAGCCTGCTTCAGATTCTGTGTGTGTGTGTGTGTCTCTCTCTCCTCTCCCCCACATATGCTCGGTCTAACTCTATCTTTCAAAAATAAACATTAAAAAATTTTTTTTAATATATTTTTTTTGTATGACAGGCACTGAGCTGGATACAGGCTATACAGTCCTGCATGAAACAGTCACAGTTCTCATGTAGCTTAAAGTCCAGGTGGGAAAAATGACAATCAACTAATGAAAACACCAATAATATGCAATTCTGAGTCAGCTAGTAAGAGCAATTTTAGAAATGGTTAGTTTATTACAGCTGGAAAGGCATGATTATATAAGGAAAAGCATCACTACTAATGGTCTTTATTTTCTCTCCTAAGACTTCTTAAAGTTTTTACAATTCAACTAGTTTTTAGAAAATACAACTAATACCTAAGACAGAAATACATCAGGGGAGTTAAGATAAACAAAATAAACACGGAAAAGTCCCAAGATCTCTGTAACACATAAACCAGAACTAAAGCAGGAATGTCTGGGTGGCTCAGCCAGTTCAGCCTTCGACTCCTGCTTTCTGCTCAGGTCATAATCTCATGGTCATGGGATCAAGCCCTGTGTTGGAGTTGGCACTGGTCATGGAGTCTGCCTGAGATTCCTCCACACCTCTCTCTCTATTAAAAATAAATAAACAAACACATAAATAAACAAATGAAATATTTAAAGAACTAAAGCAGTAGAGTCTTTGGCCACTCAGTAGAGAGATCAATGGCTTAAATCAAAAAATGCTAAACAGAAAATAGGTACCGTTGGGAAGAGTCTTGTCAGAGACTAGTACAAACTGTACAATAAATAAGAGTACAAATGTTTTAAACATATATACATAATTTTAACTTGCAAAATTCTACATTCATAGGAGGAGTGTCAGTCTTGAAAAAAGTAATATATGAAACATATTTATTAAGAATATTTTCTAAATTCTATGCAAATATCCTTTGAGCAGAAAATTTGTTATCTATCATGGACTATCTAACTAATGAACTAATGGATGAGCTAACTAAATGGTATTCCAAAATAAAGATCACAAGATATTTAAGTAAAAAGAAAAAAAAAAGGGAAAAGAGAAAAATCATCTTTTAAAATGTAATTTTAATGGTCCATTCAGTAGAATAATGTTATTTCTGACCTCTTGGTCAGATCCACACACTAATTAATCATGCTTAATGATGAGGAGACAGCTAATAATAGAAATATACAATTATTGTACAAATGATGTGTTCCTAGGTTTTTAGCCATTTGAGTGACAATCTGTGTACTAAAATCTTGGAGAGTTTGAGGAGATAAAAATGTTACAGGAGTGCCTGGATGGCTCAGTTGGTTGAGCGTCTAGCTTTGACCAGGTCATGACCTCCTGGTTTGTGGGTTCAAGCCCTGTGTCAGGCTCTAGGCTGACAGCTAGCTCAGAGCCTAGAGTCTGTCTTCAGATTCTGTGTCTTCCCCTCTCTCTGACAGTCCCCTGTTCATGCTGTCTCAGTCTCTCTCTCTCTCTCTCTTTCTTTCAAAAATAAATAAAACATTAAAAAATATTTTTTAAAAATATTACAGATTATTTGGCATGGTTCCTTTCATTTATAGTTGAGGGTGCTGAATCCTAGAGATATAAGTGACCTTACATGCCTTAAAGTTTAGACTTTTCATACCCCAGAGTAAGATTATGTGCATAATCATCAGTGAATAGTCACAATTTTGTCCAGCAGTCTTGACAGTCAAATAATAGAATATTAGTACATTTCCCAAGATCTAGGCTCTTCAGTCATATCTTTATATTCACCATAAGACAATATAAATGAATACTATGTTAATAGAATTGTACACAGGTTGGGGTGCCTGGGTAGGTCAGTCAGTTGAACGTCTGACTTCAGCTCAGGTCATGATCTAACAGTTTGAGAGTTGGAGCCCCACCCATGTCTGGCTCTGTGCTGACAGCTCAGAGCCTGGAGCCTGCTTCAAATTCTGTCTCCCTCTCTCTGTGCCTCTCCTCTCCTCATTCTCTTGTCTCTCGGTATCTCTCAAAAGTAAATAAACATTAAAAAAATAAAAATAAATAATAAATAAATAAACCTTAAAAAATTTTTAAATGTACACAGGTGAAAATTCAACAAGATTTTGAACATTTGCTGGACAGTCTAAAGTAGGAAGATGACTCTTTTTCAGAGAAAATAAGAAAAATACTTGGGGTTAATACAATGTCTTATTTCTAAAACAAATATTCAAAAATACTAAAAATCACTAAAGAAAATATTCATGCAAGTTCTAGATGATGCACACAACTGAAAATAGTGCAAACAGAATTTTTATAAAATTAAAATCATAATGTATTTATAATAGTGTATTCACCATTTTCCACTTACAATTAAATCATTAACATTTTCATTTTTATCATGTTAATGGTTGCCCAAAGCTTAACAAAATTGTATCAAAATTTATTAAATCATTTTTCAATTATTGTATTTTTAAGATTTTTTTCCCCAATGGTTTTCTATACATAAATAGATTTTTATAGGAAAACATTTAAAGCTTTTTTGCTTTTATTTTAATAAACCATGGTTTTCTTTTTAAATTAAAAAATGTATGCAGAAGAAAAATTAAAAGGCATAAGCAAAAATTTTTAAATCATGCATAATTTCATAATCAAAAATAATTACTATTAGTTTTTTGTCATATGACTTTCCATTATTATGTGCATTCATATATATGTATATATGTGTTTATTCATATATATGTATATATGTGTTTATGCAAATACACATAACATATAACTACAAGAAATTTTAGTTTTATGGGGGGCTTGTACCATAAACAAATATTTCTAAGTTAAAATACTCCTTATAAATGAATTTTTCACTTCTTACTAATTGCCAGACCTAACACTTCTGTCATGAACACAAGCTTTTAAAACTTATAAATAGAAAATTTCGTATTATTTATCTTTATAGTCTATCCTCTGACATGACAAGATTCTTACAAAAGATGCATATTTTCTTGCTGGTCTTCTGTAAACTGAAGAATAAAGTTTTGTTTAAATATCTGTATATAATAAAAATTTACGTATTAAACACACTATTTTCTTGTCTATTGCTTTTTCATAGTTATTTATGCTGAATATTTTATCATTTCTAAAATTATGTATCCAATGTGATAATCTACTCAAGAAGAATCTTAAATTAGATCCTCATGTGTTAATTACTATTGTGAAAGATGCTCATGTCAATCTACATATATTGTTTTCCTCCTGTGCATTACATTTATTGTCTTCATCCATTTCATTAAGATAATTGAGGCTTAGAAATGAAATGACTTCCCCAAATAATAGATAGTAAGTGATCATATTAGGACTTACACCTGAGTGTTTTGATTAGTAGCTCAGTGCCACATACTTATAAGAATGTTAGGGGAAGAATTACTTGAGATAATGTGTGTAAGGCAAAGGGTCCAAAACAGAGTGCACATTAAAATATGTGGTTATTTTTGCTGTTTTATAAGAATGCTGCTTTTTTAAAAATATAAGATGATCTTATTTCAGATGATCATGGAGATAAATGCCAGAAGCATTTAGATTGTCATTTTACTTCAATCAGCATATATGTCAACTCTGTCAGGCCTAATTAATTCAATGTTTCAAATAAAAATTCTATTTTAATGACCAATACATTATAATGCCTTTTTTATCCTAAAATAAACTTCCTAGATAATATATCTATCTTCATCAATATTTTCAATTCAGCCTATAATGTGAAAAGAAAGAGTCAATATTCTATTCTATTTTCTTTTCCTTTTTAAAAAAAATTTTTTTAAGTAATCTCTATCCCCAACATGAAGCTCAAACTCATGACCCACAGATCTAGAGTGGCATACTTTATTGACTAAGCCAGCCAAGTGTCCCTATTCTATTTTCTATTCTACATATTCTCTTCTCTATTCCCATTACTGCATAGCAAATCCTCTAAAAATACAATGGGTTTTAAATAATCAACCACTTTATTCGCCCATGATGCGAATGGGCTCAGCTGGGTAGTTCTTTGCAAGTCTTTCCTGACTAACTCATTAGGTGACTGATGAGGCTGAAGCCCTGTGGGCTGCCTGGGCACCGGCGGGTCTAGTAGCCTAAGCAGAGGTGGCTCCATGGGCCAAAAAGTGAGAAGAACAGGGTGACAAGAATGGATGTAATGGCACAGAACTAATCTTTGATAAAATCTGCCTCTTGGGCTACCCAAAACACAATCATTTCTCTTCATTCATGGGATACACCCACTTTGTGAACAAGAAACTAGGCTGAGGTCTCTCCAGTTACTGCTTGTAGCTCCAATTCTCAGATCTCTAGCCCTAACGTGCTTCTCATGATTTGATAGTTTATAACTAAAATGCAAGGTGTCTATCTCCCAAATCTATCCTCCAAGAGGCTAGCCTAAGCTTCATCCCAAGCAGAAAAAGATCTCAAAGAACTTTGACATGAAAGCAGTAAGAAAGAAAAATAGAAAAGAAGATTCAAGGTCTCTCAAAGCATAGTCCCAGGTGGCACATCATTTCTACTGTCTTGTATCTGTCAAAGCAAGCCACAAGGTCAGCCCAGATTTAAAGACATGAGGAAATAGACTCTGTCTCTTGATGGGAGGCGTTGCAAAGGATTTGTGTCCAATCTTTATTTTAGGCATTAAATCAATGTTTGGAGAACAGAGAAAAGAAATAGGAAAGGAGAGAAAGAGAAGAAAAGGAAAGAGAGGAGAGAAAGAAATGGATCAAGAAGGGGGAAAGAAATAGAAGAAAGTATTTTTAGACATCTCAAAAACTAGAATACAGGGGGAAATATTCAGGGCATAAAAAATTCAATCCTTTAAAACAGAGAATTGACATTTAATGAATTTTAAATTAGTAAAATAATGATAGCTTTAAAACATCATGACATTAAATTATAATATTACGCTAGCCCCAGTTGTCGAATGTCATGCAGAAAACTATTCCAAACTTAGTGGCAAAAAACAATCATTTATTATGCTCACAGATTCTGCGGGTCAGGAATTTGTAAAGAACTTGGCTGAGGGGCTCTTGCTTGGACGTCTCCTGCTATTGAGGTCAGATGTCAGTTGGAACAGCAGTTTTCTCAAAACTTGTGTGGGGCTGGAAACTTCCTTTCGCAGCTACACTCACAGCTGATATTTGGTGCTCATTGTTTCCCAGGAGCCCCATTTCTCCACTCTCTCACCTCTCTGAATATGGGTAGCTGGTTGCACACTGACTGACTTTGCTAACAGCAAGCAGTCCAAGAGGTCACAGACGAAGCTGCAGTGAATTTTGTGACCAACTTTCAGAAATCATATCCTGTCACTTTTACTGTATTTTATGGGTCATGCAAAAAAAAAATTCAATATGGAAGGGGATTACACATAGGCAGGGTAATAAGGAGGCAGAAATCACTGGGGAACATTTTATAAGAAGGAGCACCACAAACCCAAACATATTTTTCTAATACAGTCTATACAATCTAACATTTAAGCCACCAAATCCTAGCAACAATAATTAAGCTACAAATTTCAAAATAATTATTATACATGAGGTTAGGCAATGATTAAAAGTGTTTTTCTTTTTTTAATTTTTTTTTTTTGAGAGACAGAGAGAGACAGCATGAGCAGGGAGGGTCAGAGAGAGGGGGAGATACAGAATCCGAAGCAGTTTCCAGGCTCTGAGCTAGCTGTCAGCACAGAGCCCGATGCGGGGCTTAAACCCATGAACCATGAGATCATGACCTGAGCCGAAGCCGGATGCTTAACCGACTGAGCCACCCAGATGCCCCTAAACGTGTTTTTCATGCACAAGCTCCACAAATGGAAATGTCAAGTGTCACTGACTCTCTTTTAATGTTAAGTACACACAGAAGAGAGTGATGGAAGGGAAAGCACAATTGCATCTCTCAGTCAGGAGACATGATCCTCTAAGATTTTCATTTGAGTAAAAATCAAGTAAAATATCCCTTAGCAAAAATTATCTCTAAATAAATTTTGTCTGTACATGGGTTTTATCTCTTTTGATTGGTCAGTGAACAAAAACAGTTCACTGTTACAGACTGAACTACATCCTCCCCAAATTATACTTTGAAGACTGAATTCCTAAACTGACTGTACTTGAAGATAGGAACTTTAAGGAGTAATTGGAGTTAGATGAGGTTAACAAGGGCAGGTCCTTAACCCAATATGACTGGTGACCTTATAAGAAGAGAGAGAGAATCAAAGATGTGCACGCGCAGAGGAAAGACTATGTGAGGACCCAGGGGCACAGCCATCTAAAGCTAAGAAGAGGTCTCAGGAAGAAACAACTGTGCTGAGACCTTGATCTTAGACTTTCAGTCTCCAAAACTTCAAGAAAACAAATTTCTATTCTTTAAGCCACCCAGTCTATGGCATTTTACTATGGCAGCCCCAGGAAACTAATATACCCACCAAAATCAGGTCATGATCTCATGGTTTGTGAATTCGAGCCTCATGTTGGACTCTGTGCTGACAGCTCAGAGCCTGGAGCCTGCTTCATGTTCTGTCTCCCCAGCTCTCTGCCCCTCCCCCACTCATGCTCAAAAATAAATAAACATAAAAAAAATTTTAAATACATTTGGAATTATTAAGGGAAAACTTGTTGTTAGGGTAAATCTAAAAACTGGTTTTATGTTTTGGAATTTGGAATTTAGAATTTAGATTTCTGTCTTGTACTTAATCTCTACCTTGGATAAATCTGACACTTCTCATACACAGATGATCTATGGCCTATGACAGGGACTTGAATGTGTGTTTAATTTAAATAATCAATATCGAGAAACTAGCATTTCATCCCAATTCCTCATATATCTCAAAATCTTGGCTATTATATCTTTGAAATCTCTTTTTTTTCTCTTCATCTTTTAAAAATGGTATTGAAGTATAATTGATATATATAGTATTATATTAGTTTCAGGCATACAACATAATGATTTGCTATTTGTATATAATGCAAAATGATCACCTCAGTTAGTCCAGGTTAACTCCATCACCACACACAGAAAAAAAATTTCTTTTCTTCTTATGATAAGGACATTTAAGATTCACTCCCTTAACAACTTTCAAATATGCAATACCATATTTACTAAACATAGTCATCATGCTGTACATTATATCCTTAATTTTTTTTGAAGCATAGATTCCTAGGTACAGACTTTCTGATTGGAAGGATAGGTATGGTTTTCAAGCTTTGGTTGTTATTGAAAGCAGGGTGTACCCCCTTTTAAACTGCTATAACAAAGAGAGGGAAGTTGGGTAGAAAATGCTTTCTCTGGTTGCCAGTGGCAATGGGAAACTATCAGGCTGTTCCCTGAGTGTCCCACCCGGCAGGTGGCCTGGCCTAGGTCTTCTTGTCTTCTAGACATTTTGTTTTCATGAATTTGCGGGTCATCCTTCCGCAGGGGCCATGCTAATCTTCTCTGTATTGTTCCAATTTTAGTATATGTGCTGCCGAAGCAAGCACTGGACATTTTGTTTTCAAAGAGAGCAACCCTCTTTGCAAAAGGCTCCAAATTAGCAGAATTAGGCCCCTTTGATGCACTTCTTTCCTCTGAGACATATTTACCCAAGAAATTTTATGCACAGAAAAGGAAGAATGAAAAGGATATGCAGTCACTGTCTTGTAGGAATGAGATTTATGTTGTCACTTTCTTTCAAGTATCTTAAAACACAGCTGAATGGAGAAGGATATTATGGGTCAGTAAAATGCTGCTTAAAATATCCAGTAAATGAATAACATGGGACATTTATGATAAAAATAACAGTGAGCCAAAAAAAAAATTCCTTTACTGGATACAACTGCATCTACCCTTAATTCTTCATCAGAAATATTGCTGCAAGCAATCTGCTAATAAGTGAAATTGTAGTGATCATGAACCCTTTCACTTCTGGTGAAATTTTAAAAAACTTCTTGTCATAAGAGCAGTTGTCATTTGTCACCAGAGTGTCATGGTTAACACTTGCATCCGTTTCTTTAGAAATAAGTCATTATAGCTTAATCATCTATCTTCAAGTTCTCCTATGGTTAATTTTTAAAGCCTAAACTGTGAATGTTTGGCTTTTACTTTCTAGGCCCAGAAAAAGATATCATTTTTTATAATATTTTAGTTTTCAGAGTCATGTCTTAGTAAGGTATGAATATCATTTGGATTAGGTAGATTATTAGCCAATAGACAAGAAGTAAAGAAGCAGTGTAATTAAATTAATTAAAATTTAATTTAAAAAAGACAGTGAAGTCTAGAGTTATAAAACTTAGATTATGGCCCCAAAGCAGTTACCACCAACCATAGGATACTAGAAAAGTCATTTTCCTTCTCTGAAGTTTCTCCTTGGTTCACTTAAGAGCTTGTGGGACTGTGGTGTAGATCTCGAGTGAAAACTTTTTCCAGGTGTTTCCTAAAAGGAGAAAACTTCCATAAATGCTATTTGGAAGAATGAGGTATGTGCTGTCTGTCCAGGAGTGAGTGGAATTGAGAAGATGGGTGTGCCTGAGCATCTGGTGAGACAACGCCACTAGGAATGCTTTTGCATAGAAGGCCAAAAAGTCTTTACAGAAAGAATTCCTCCAAAAAGAAGAGAAAATCATGAAATCTCTCAGTTGTCAGAAGAGGCCAAGTCTGACTGTATCCTGTCTGTCCCATGAATGTATATCTAAAATTTAGCAAGAGGGTAGACTATGTGTAATAACAAAGACAAAAACATAAATAGCAGTTTCTCTGAAATCTTTGTAAAACTTTTAGAGATTACATGATGCTTGTGTAGAACAGGTAGGACATATTTCCAATTGTGAAGAAAGAGACATTTTCTTCCACTTCTACATAGAAAATAGCATGGTTTCTATGCATCGATGGCTCCACAAACACAAGGGAGTTTAGTGCACTCACAGTTCTGCCCACCAATGGCAGCAAAGCAGATGTAACTCAGCCTCATGAGAACACAGCTCCCCCAGCACAGACATCAGGTTCCCATCATGGACCCCAAGCAGAATAGCACCTTCAGACCAGTTTAGACCCACAAATAAAACACGTCAGGCAAGTAGACTTAGAAATATCATTGGTAACTGAATATGTTACACAGTGTAGTTTGTCAGGTATTTTAAAATTCAGAGTATCAGAGAATGAGGCAGTTAGAGAAGCAAGAAAACATATTCCACCTCAATAGAGCAAGCATGCTCTAGATTTGTTTCTCAAACTGTCTTCTTTTGAATTTCCCGCAAATTCATTAAAGCAAATTTGAGATAGTTTTCCAGGACATTAAGAAAAGACAAGAGGGAAAAACTATTGAGATAGATGATATACCTAAAGCACAGAAAAATAGAGAGAAAACTAAGAATTGTATGGGACGCCTGGGTGGCTCAGTCGGTTAATCGTCTGGCTTCAGCACAGGTCATGATCTCACGGTTCGTGGGTTCGAACCCCACGTCGGGCTTTGTGCTGACAGCTCAGAGCCTGGAGCCTGCTTCAGATTCTGTATCTCCCTCTCTCTCTGACCCTCCTGTGCTCGCACTGTCTCTCAAAAATAAATTTAAAAAACATTAAAAAAAAGAATTATAGCCATTTTTGAGAGGAGAAATGAGCATAATTTGAACAGAAAAAATACAAAATAATTAAGGCTTATCTGAACTGAAAAATATTCTCATTTAAGATGTGATCTTCTATGTAGAAGTGGGAGAAAATGTTCCAAGCAGTCTGCTAAATACTTCAGCTGAATTATCTCATTTACTTCTTAAAATAATCTTCTGAGTTAGTTTGTATGAATCCCATTTAGAGAGGAGGAAATTAACCTTAGAATGGTTAAGTAGGTACTCATTGAACTGTTCCAGGACTCTGAGAAGAAAAAAATCTGTGTGCATGTGTGTGATTACATACATATGTAAATATATTGAAATATATATGTAATGTATTGTAATAATTGTAATATACATGCAATTGTATATATTGTGTATGTTGTAATAATTGTAACATATATGTAAATACATGTAATATATGTAAAGCTATATATATATAGTTTTCTTTTTTATGCATGTATATTGAAAGAGCTTACCCTGAACTCCAGGGAAATATATTTGTATCCAGATATAACTCAGTCACTTTTCTATGACTATACATAAAAGCATGAAAAGCATCCAGGCAGAACTAGTATATTAATTGTAAAGGAAAATATTAGATTGTCTCAGATATCCTCTATAAAATGCAAGACAAAACAAATGGAGCAATGACTACATAGTTTTGAGAGAAAAAGTCAATAGCCAATGTGTTTTTTGTATTTGTAGGCAATACACATGCAAAGAGTGACAAAATATAGAACACAGATGGTCTTTTAAAATATGAGGACCTAGAAATGAATACAAATTAAGACCTGAAAAATATGGATCACATAATATCATTAAAAAGAATTAACCATTCAGGTAAATCAAACAATTATAAATCTAACTACAAAATTAAAGGCACAGTTTTTAAAAGTGTTCTTAAAGGAGAAAATAAATAATTTCAAATTTAATAGTTTAGTGTATTAATCTGGATTTAAAATAATATTCTCATGTAATGTGAAGAGAAAAATCTAACCCTAAATTTTATAGCACAAATTCCTTTAAAGTTATAGAGACCAGTTAGGTAGGGGAGGAGCCAAGATGGCGGAGAGGAAGGGAGCACTGTAAACTTCATCTGCCCCATCTATCGAACTGAGAAGGACATTACTCTCATCTGCAAGAGCAGAAGGAGAAAATACAGACTCCAGAAAGTAGACAGCCTCAAAGATGTCTGAGTGAGTGCGAACTGGGGAGATTGGAAAACGGGCCAGCCTGAGACGGACAGTGGAGGTGGGAGCCCCAGCCCAATGTGGAGCAAGCGCGAGGACCCCTGAGACAAAGGGAAGAGAAAGAGAAACTGAACAGGTTCATAACTGTCTCTGGAGAAGAGATAAAGAACGTTTAACCACGCTGGAGAGACAAACTCTCACTCCATATATAAAGTTATAGAGACCAGTTAAGAGCATAAGCCAGAGATGTACGTATGCATACATATATATAAAGATTATCTAATACTGGTAGGAAATGATAATAGCCATGAAAGTTTACAAGCAGAATAATATTTTATAGTGATATACAAAGGCAAAACTTTTTTTAATAAAGAGGTAAAATAAATGTGTAAATATAATAATGGGGGCTTTAATATGTATTTAATTTTTTTATAATTTAAGTAGGTCTAAAATCAATCAAAATATAGATTTGTATATAATCTGAATCTGGTTGCTTAGTAAGAGATATGCATAGGTCTTTGTACACTCCAAATTGAATAAGTATTTACTGAGGTCCTGTGGTACATTTACAAATGTTATTTGTCATAGGAGTAAAGGAAAACCTCAATCCCAAAATGCTAAGTACATCTATGTATTTTTTACATAACCCAGGAAAAAAATTGAAGTTGTACATAAAACAGTAAAAATTAAAAAGGTAAACATATATAGACTTGAAAATGGCAAGTCTATATATAGTTGAATAACTCTAGTACCAACATAGTATACAAAATTACAACTAAAAAATATTCAGACACTAGGGATGACAGTGTTACATTTCAACACTATGTGTTACTGAAAGCTTTGTGCTGAGCTGAAGTCATATGTGTAAATAAGTTGGTTAGTAAAGAATTTACTGAATGGACAAAGTCCTCAATCCACAGGCCTATTTCTGGACTATTCTTAACCCCATCTCTCCTTGACTAGGTAATTCTTTGTTACAAGTAATTTCTTAGCACTTAGATTTCCACTCAAATGTCATTTTCTCAGGGAAACTCAGTCTTACTTCTCAAACCATATCAGTACTCGATATTATATACTTTCACACATTATTTGTAATATACTTTATTTTGATTATGAATTCATAAGACAAGAGCAGTTTGCTATAAAAAAGAGTAGGATACCATGAGGCAATGGAAATCAAAACTACAACTGCCAAAATGTAAAAGTAAACCCAAGGGCTAGAAGATATGTTTGAAGCGCTCCCTTACAAAAAGCAAAAGAACAACACAAAAAAAGCAAGCCTAAGGTAATTCAACTCAGGAGATCTGAAGTCTAACAGATAAGAGTTCCTGAAAGGAAAAAGGGGGAGATGCTTAATCAAAGAAGTAATAAAAACAGAATTTTCCAAAACAGAAGAGAGAAATCAGTCTTACTCTAAAATGGTTAGATGTTTACTTCTGAGGAAGGAATAAACTTTGGTGAGGGAGAATAATTACAATTTTTATTTTTATTTTTATCCTTCTGTGTGCTTTGATTTTTTTCCCCCACAGAGGGAATGGTTTCTTAAGTTAATTTCATATAAATTTGAAAACAACACAAACAAATATTAGGGATAAGATGAAAAATTATACACATTTTATCCTTTTTGTATTTAAAAATTCTTTTCAGTGTCTTCCATTATGGTGTTTGGAAACTCCTGCCTTCCTCTCCCTGCTCCAATCCAAACACTAGCTCTTCTCCTGAACTTGGTGAGCCTCCAAAGCTGTGGAAACAGGCAGGACCTGTCAGGGGAGAAGGCCAGGATGAGGGTGAAGCCAGTGAGGAACTCACCTTAGGTCTAAAAGTTAAGCGGGTGCCAAAAACCTCAGTAACCAAGATAAATAATATTTTAATGCAATATGTTAAAACTCAAAATTAATACCAAAAAATCCACAATGGACAAAATCTCAAAATTGTTGATAAAGTCACAAACAGTATTACTGAATTTTCTTCCTGCTTCTGGTTCCAATATGGTTCACCGCCACGCTGCTGAGTATGAACAAACTTCAGAAGCCATGGTATCTTATTAAGGGGTCCAAGTCATTACTTTTCTCACTTTGTACCAACCAAAGAGGGGCTGACATGAGGGTCAGAACAGAGTGTATCCCGGAAAGAGATGTATTTGAGGACATCTATGGTCCATTAGAGGAAGTAGAATGCTATCCCTCATGAGAGTTTCTTGAAGAATCTCTTTCTATCTCTCTCTCCACACATTTTCACCAGGAGTGTGGCAGATTGGTTGAGACAAGGGAAGTACTTGCAGCTGTGAAGAACAAGGAACATAGAGACATCTCAAGGGATCTCAATAGGATACCTACCCCTTCCTGACCAGTATGCCACCTGTCTCCAACAGAAGACTCTGCTATGTCCACCACCATCCACAAGATAGCTGCCACTTATGATTTTGGCACCATGCCCAAGGAATAAACAAAGAGCAATTGTGATGCACCTAAGTGGATGCAGGAAGCAGCTAGAGGAAAAACAAGCACAAGATCCAGAAAGGATGGTGCAGAGCAAAACAGAACTATTAGGGGAAAAGACAAGACAACTGACCCACAAAATAATAACAAAAACACATGAGAAAAGTTAATGACAGCACACGCATACACACACGTACATGCATGCAAACACACATGTTATAATCTTTCTGAGACGTAGGAAACAACATGATTTTTAACTTAAGGAAATGGTAAATTGAAGAGAGAATAATTGTAATGAAACTGAATGATCAGGTTGAAGAGATGTCTAACAAGGAAGAAGAAGAAATACAAATACATGGCAAACATACAGAAAAATATACAAGAACTGGATGTCATGATGACTACATATTGATAAATACACACGACTGGTATAAGTGACAGAAAGATCAGGCACAGAAGCCCAAACTGCTTGGTTGTGCCCATCTAAAGGATTCAGAAGAATATCAGCAGAATCTGAATATACAGCAGAGAGATCAATAACATTCTCCGAGGAAGTTGAAATCTGCTGGCCTCCAAAGTCTTATTAAAACCTACATAGTTGTAGGTCATAGCATCTGAGTGAGTCAGTTCACATCAAACTGTTTGAGAGCATACCTGTTCTCTTCTAAGCCCTGCCTCATACACATAGGCCTAGAGCACGCCAGAATGGCGACTTGTCTGAAAACTTCTGGAGACCTCCTCAACTGGGCCAAGTGCACTTCATCAATCTTGAGGTACTCAATGCTCAATACAATTTCTACAGTACATCCCCAGTGTGCTGGTCTGAAACAGCTTGTCATGCATGTTTGCAGCCTCCACAGCCTAACTCAGCTTGATCGAATTACCTTCGTGAATGCTGTGCAGTTACCCAGGGGTTTCTAGGATATCCCAGCTGTAGAACCCATCCTGCAAGGAGACCTAAAATGGGAAAATAGGGGATCCTGGAGAAAAAGCAACAGATGTTGCAGAGGACATTCTTAGGCCAATAACATTTGTAAATTTCTCTAAGCAAAGGAAAGACATGAATTTTCAGATTATGAGGTCTCAGTGAGTTCCAGGAAGGGCTTATAAGAAAAGGTATATATTAATCCTGTATATGTCCTGATAAAATTCTTGAATTCTAGGAGTCATCTTCATGATCTATGAAACAAAGTGGTTATTTGCAAAGGATAAACAATGACATTTATCACTGAACTTTTTATCTACAACAAAGAAGGTGAGAAAGGAGTTGATCACTCACCAAAGGGGGGAAAAAGGTATGTGTGAATATGCAAGGATTCAAAAAAATATTTAAAATGGTGTACTTCACTGGAAGTAATTACTATATAAAGGATTCTACTCAAACAAAAAATCAGCAGAGCAGAACTTCAAGAGAGTAGAAGACAAGATGACAGAATTACTGAGAACATGAACTTTGAAATTAGGAGCAGCCATGTTTAGTTAATTTCAGGCCTTGGGGATATAAGCAAATGAGATGTGCTCAATGTCTGTGTTATCTCTTTAAAAAAATGTTTTAATGTTTATTCATTTACGAGAAAAAAAGAGAGAGCGTGAGCAGCGGAGGGGCAGAGAGAGAGAGAGACAGAATCTGAAGCAGGCTCCAGGCTCCAAACTGTTAAGCCCAGAGCCGGACATGAGGCCTAAACTCACAAACCAGGAGATCATGCCCTGAGCTGAAGTACGACTTAACCCAACTACCACACAGCTTTCTTTGTGTTAGCTCTTTTAGAGAAAGATACTTACCCTGAGCCTCATCTTTCTCTCTGCTTGATAGCTGGGAAATTATAGCAAACTTCAAAGACATATGTTGAGAAAGAGTCATTTCACCAACCACAAACTGATCACGCCTATGTGAGAATTAAACCATAGTGTTTGTACCCTGCATTGAGGTCCGTTTGAAACTGCAGCTTAGCTCACTAATATATTAGGGTAAACCATATGAAACTGCTGATGTTCATTCAATAGTTGTTGACCATGGGAAAATGACAATTTTATATGGTTCAATGTAATAGTTTCTATTTTATAGATCAGTTGAATTTCTGTATTATAAATTCAGATGTCTCCCAGTATCTGTTTTTGTGCCCCCAGTACTCAAGGGGACATTGAATTAGTCAATATTATTCCTTCAGGATGGGAGGATTTCTTTGTAAGCAAAGAAATGAGAGAACAATGAAAATTGACAGAAAGGAAAAATGCTCTGATTGTATTCTGCCAAAGGATGTAAGGAGAGTAAGGTTTAGAGGATTCTTTCTCTTATTTGCTTCAAGAATAGAATAGATTTTTGTAGGTATCTTTGTATTGTGTATTCTTTCTGCTTGTACTGCTCATGTGATTTTTTTCTGTGTATGCTTGCTTTTTTTTAAAACTTTTGTGTGCAACATACTTTTCTTCTTTTCAATTTGTGACAATTCTTAAAGCCTTAGATGAAGGCAGATTCCTCCAAAGAGTATTCATTCACACTTGCTTCTTCGAGGTACCTGGAAATAGTACCAATCATTTAAATGATTAAAGAATCATTTAAAATTAAATGTACAGCTTGAATTGTGTATGATAACACAGGTAGTAAACTGGTGCTACAAATCCATGAGAGAGCTGCATGTGGTTACAACTAACTTCTCAGGGAGTTGTTCTTTCCTCTAGTTTGGCTGAAGGTTGAAGCAAATGTTTTTGCATTCTTCGGGAGGAAAAGAAGGATGAGAATACCTTAATCCTTGTTCACCCTTAGCTGGGTCGGTCTGTTTCCAGGAAAGGACTGCTCCCTGACTCCTCCTGCCCCGGGAGCAGGACAAACCCTGAGCCTTCAATTCAGTCCTTTCTGTTGCAGTTCAGGTCTCAAAACTGAGGGTCAAGTTCACCTCATTCAATAAAAACCTTCAGGACAGAAGTGGCTTCCATCATTATCATATTGCTCCATGTTCCTGCTTTGGGTTAAATGTTATCTTGAGACATCTTAAATAATTTTTTAAAAAATTTTGGTTACTTGATACTTTCACTGATATTCTTTTTAATTTTTTAATGTTTATTTTTGAGGTGAGGAGGTATAGAGAGAGGGCGACACAGAATCTGAAGCAGACTCCAGGCTCTAAGTTTTAGCACAGAGCCCAATGCAGGGCTCAAACCCAGGAGCTGTGAGATGATGACCTAAGCCAAAGTCTGATGCTTAACCGACTGAGACACCCAGGCTGATATTTTTATAAAATATTTTACCCAGTATTTTTACTTGTTTTGGTGAGAGTATTGATTCAAATAGCTTAGTCAGTCATATTACCGCAAAACAAAATCATCAATAAATGTGAAAAATTATTTTCAGTGTTAAATTTGCAAAAGCATTAAGGACTTTAGATCCGGGTATATCTGGTACATTGGCACCCACTCCTCACCTGCTTCAAACCCCTCTCCCCATTATTTTATTTATAGTCTCTAATTTACCTGGGGACTGAAGAGCCAGCTTGAACCACCAAAGTTCAAATAAAGTTTTTGGAGTTGAAATTCCCATGTGAAATGTTAAAAACTCTATAGCTCTTGGTTACCAGATATTTGATACTTGACTATCTCCTCTCCATAGCAAAACATCCCTTACTTTGATATCAAAACAAATCTCTAAATGTGTCCCAGGTATATTTTGTTTGATGATTAAAATCTTTCAAAGACAGAAATATGACAAAATGCATGAAGTAATTATAAGAGAAAGATTAATAAAATGAATGTATATCTTAAGCCATAAATATCAAGGAAAATGAGGATCCTCCTCTCAAAAGTACATAGTACAAAGTTAAAATACTAGTCAATGAGCAGGAATGGTATACAATCCCAGTCTCTCTCTGAGTACAATGTGAAGTTGTAGTATTTGCGTGCCCTGCTTCTTTTCTTTCTCATTAAGTTCTTCCTCTGAGACAATTTACAAAAGAAATTCTTCGTACATGATGTCCTCTTCATGGACTCTTAAAAGTATTGGCACTATAGACACAAAATGTGCAGTGAAACATTCCTTTGTTTTTTTTACATAGTTCCGTGGGAAGGAACTTATGCAAATTACAGTCACAGACAAAACACATCCTGATGACATCATGATTTCACTGAAAACTTTCCAACTCTAAGAAAATAAAGGTTTCTTCCGTCCTTACCCTCCCCCACTGGTGGCAACAGGCACATGCAGCTGTTGTTTTCGCAGAAGGGAGTCTGTTGAAGCACCACCCTATTTTTGCTGGTCTCATCCTTCAGCATATTTTCAGAATGTTAAAATCGGTTCCTCATGTTATGGTCAAGGCTGGAGTTCTTTGTTCTGTAACACTTTCTGATTAAGATTTTCAAGAAGTTATTAAAAATAATAAACAAAGAAATCAGAGCAAATGTTATTACGGGATACACATAATCTTGCTTGCCATCCTGACAAAATACTAAACAGTTGCAAGCTGTTATAAAAATCAGTATATAATTAAAATCATAAGTCAAATAAATTAAAACCTTTAAGAATTTCATAATAAGATATATCAATTCAAAACAAGATTTTAAAGTGATTTTGGTGGGGAAGTTGAAAATGTCATGCTTTCTAGCTTCATCATTGTGGTTCAAGCAGGAATAATTTTGACCAATGCAGATTAAAAATAGTAAATGCAATTAGTTTCTTCTTAGAGGAAAATATCCCTACCAATGCTATTATTATTATAGTGCCTGTATCAAAATCTTTACACTTCAGCCCCAAATCCTGGAGAAAATTAATGAAAATGCAAAAAAACAAAAACAAAACAAAACAAAACATCACAAAATATGATTTCTGATTATATGACCAGGTATTTGATGCCATACCTTCCCAGGGACAAAGAAGTTTCTGAACCTCCAGAGCAGAGACCACAAGTGCCTAAACAGTGTCTGATAATATAGTTTTGCAATATATGTCATTACATAGATAAATCATGCACCCTAATTTGAATGTGTAAAATTTTTGGAAAAATAGATAAAATGTAAGTGTATGTTATGCCATACTAATGTTTTTTGAATAAATAAAACTCTAATCTGAAATAATGACTCTGTTGTGAAAAGATATTTTTTACTGAACATATATCATATAGCAATTAATTGAACTAAAATTCAGGAGAGGAATTTCTATTCCAAGCCCCTTACTAGGTCCACCTCTTTAAAAAACAGTCATAATGATAACTTCCTCTCAACCTGTTGGAAACAAACAGGGAAGATGACAGATGGAAATGCTAAGAAAAATAAATAAAAACAAGCCTAAGCCTCTGGTGTGCTTTTGGACCTCTCGTCAATTCTCTGAACTTTTGCTTGGTTTCTTTTTCTGTACAGTTAGAGAGTTGAACTTGAATTGGTGGTTTTCCAATTCCTTTAGTCCAAGTGCCTGACGGAAATGTCTAGGACCGGAGCAGAGCCCCTCTCAGCATTGGCAGTGGGGCCAGCTTCCCTGGGTCAGGGCTGAGGATGCCTTGGAACACAAACAACAAACCAGACAAGGGAAAGAGACTCAAACATTGATAATTTTAGGAAAAAAGAAGCAAGAGGCGAGGAGGAAAGAAATGTGCTAGCTCGTGCTTAACTCCAAGTTTAAATGCCTCCTTAAGTTTACTTTTTTACAGTATTTTGAAAAATGGTTGAGAATTTTTCATTGTCACTTTCTACATGGTTTTATTTTTTTTTTTTCATAAAATAGAGCTGGGGGATTTTTATCTTCTCACAGTTATAGTAGTTTCTTTATATTCGTTCTAGGAGGTAGCTGTGATGCTACTATATGATACCAACCAACATCTATTTCTCCCTCTTCCTTTCTAGTAAAACTGTGATTTTTTTCTTTGGAGTGGCAATGTGCCCAGTTACAACTAATTACTTACCCAGAATCTCTGGCATGTTGATATGGCCCATGTATCAGAATTTGGGCCAATGACATGAAAGCAAAGAATACTAGGTGGGAGTTTCAGGAAAGCTATTGTATTCTTGCTTTAATGAACACTTATTTGCCATTGATTTGTCGAATAAATTGTTGGCACACATCCTTTGCCCTCCACCCTTCTTACTTATCTCTGCATGGAATGTGGGCATGATACTAGAGGCATATCAGCCATTTTGCAACCATGAGAACAAGATTGTGAAGTCCAGATGACAGAGAAATGGAAAGAGCCTGAGTCCCAAAAGGCATTGTGGTTCTACCATCTGAGCCTTGTTCTAGGTGAGAAAAAAATAAATCCTATTTAAGCCAAATTCAGTTCTTAACTCATAGAAGTCAAGCTTTTCTTTGAACCATTCCCCAGCTTTTCCTTAAATCTTTGACCTACATGAAACAGCATCAGCAAAACCAATGCTTAAGAACTTTTGAGTAACAAAAATCAAAGCAGGTAACAAAGGGCACGACACTCAGCCTTATGTGGAAGGGAGTCAAAGCTAAGTGAGACAGAGATTCACAAAAACAAAGGGACTAGGGATGTATTGTGGGAAATGGTGGTGGTGGGTCAGAGACCAACACACAACTGTGTGAGGTACTGCATAAGAGACTGTGGCAAGCTGTCTATAGAGATTGGACACCAAGAACTATAGCTGGTAGAAAATCACTGAAAGTAGCTGTGAGCACATCTGTAGGCAAGGGAATAAATGGATGACTTGGAGGAACTTACATGAATATCAGTAGAGCAGACTGCTTGAAGAATAGCCTAAAAGCAATAAATGGAAGCACATTCAGTAACATAAGGAATCAGGGAAATAATGGGAACCTCTGATTGTTACAGACCCAGTCCTATCCCCAGGCCCTTAATAATATAAGTTCAAGATTCTCATATGATTATGCAAATTGAGTTTTGAATTAAGAAAGTAGGGATGTGTGTCTCAAAGAAGACTAAATCTGATTGATCAAATTAAAGGAATGTGACATGTCATTAACCCTAAAGGAGACTGTTTTATATTAGGCACACAAATTTAACACATAATTTCTTTATTTGCAAAGGAAATGTAGCTTTCTTATTTCACTTTAATTAATCTAATCTTCATCTTGCTGTCCCATGCATCCTCACTGGCAGTCAACAGCAGGAAATGGGAAGGATGAGAGAAGCTTCCATTTACAAATGAATGATATCTCAAAATCTTCACACTTAGGCAGTTTAGTGTACTTCAGTCTCTGGTGTGAGGTTGTGGTGAGGGAAAGATTCTCATGTGACCCCATCAAAGCACAGAATAGAAGGTCTTCAATTTATGTGTGCCTTCCTTTCTCTGTTAAGGGCTACCTACGCTGATATGGTCCATAGATCAATAGTCACTGGTTAGCAACTAGTTCTATCTGGCTATTTGGGTAATCTATTTGATTTTGGTCAGGTAATCTTACCACTCTGCCATCTTTGAGTCTGGCCTTAGATCAGCCTACCTACTCACTAAAGAGCCCCTTTAGTCAAAAGAGCATTAATAGCACCAGCAGATGAATCTAAAATCTGTTTGAACTCAGGATTCCAGAAATTCCCATGTGTTCTAATACTTATCTGTGACAAATGTATTGTCTTTGAAGACTCAGACACTGACACTGTCCAAACGTTCTATAAAGACAACATTTGAGTAACTGAAGCACAAGCTCTATACTTAAGAACAAGTTTAGACCATGTGGAAGACTAGTGAAATGGAGCCAGGAGCCTTGATACAAAGTCTCCAGCTATGGAAATCTTTTATCCAAGTAAAGTGAATCAGGTCCAAACAAAAAGGCCTGAAAGACAAATTTGCTTTCTCTACTTGAGCTGAGATAGCCATCTTCTCCTGTCTTCAGACATCTATGCTCTGGGTTCTCAGGCTTTGACTCAGACCAGAACTTATGGCATCAGCTGCCACCACTCCCCCCATTCTCCAACCCCCATCCATCTGAGGCCCTTGGACTTGCACTTACATCATTGGCTTTCTTGGATGGGACTTCTCTGTCTCTATAACCACATAAGCCAATCCCTACAATCAATCTCTCTTTGTCTCTCTCTCTCTCTTTCTGTCTCTCTGTCACTCTCTCTCTCTATTTTATATATATACACACACTGTATGTATGTGTGTGTATATAATGGATGTATGTATATGTTATATTATATGTATATAAATATACATACATATGATAGTATCATTAACATTTTCTCTTTTCTTATGTGATTATTTTTGCTTAATTATTATAATTACTGACAGAGTTATATTAAAATCTCCAAATATGATTTTAGGTTTGTCTTTATCTACCTTTCTATTAGTTATTACTTCATGTTTGTCAAAACTCTGGTTTTAGGCACATACACATTTAAATTAATTCTCCTGATTTATTCACCACTGTGATGGATATTACATAGCCATTCAGCTGTAATATGAATAGTATTTGCATGGTATATAATTTTTCATCCTTTTTAATTTCAAACCCTATGTGCCTTTTCATTAAAATGTATCTTTGGAGACAGCATATTGTTGGGTCTTGCTGCTTTATTCAGATTGACAATTTGCTTTTAATTAGAAAACTTAGCTCATTTACATTTAATGCAGCTATTAATATGATTAGTTCTGGAGTTGCCATTTTGTGTCATTTTTTTTCTTATATTGTTGTCTGAATGTTTTTATTGTTCAGCTATTTCTTTTTGCCCACCTTCTTTTGAGTTTATCAATTGTTTTTAGTATTCCCTTTTTATTTCTCTATTGGCTTTTCAGTACATCTCTTTCAGTTTTTTGTTTTGTAGGGGTTGCTTTAGGAATTACAATGTCTATATTCAAGTTATTACAAACTATGTAGAGTCAATAGTGAACTATTGCATAAAAATATATAGGAAACTTATAACAATGTAATTCAATTATCATCTCATGTTCTCTGTGTTTTTTGGGTATATACATACATACACATACAATCTTCAAAATTGATTTAATTTTTGCTTCATATGGTCACAAATCTTTTAAAGCAGTTGTACTCCACCAAGGGCAATTTGCCTCCCAGAAGACATTTCACAATATTTACAGACATTTTTTATTTTCACAACTGTGAAAGAGTACTGCTGACAACCAGTGGATAGAGTCCAAGGATGTTGCTAAAAAGTTTACAATGCACAGGACAGTCCCTCAAAACAAAGTCATATCCAAAGACACATTGCAAAACATCTAGCATGTGAAGGCAATAAAGTTTAAATATATAGAGCTTTCTTTGGTAACAGAGTTTCAGCTAATTAAGGACATTTTTTTTTTACCATATTCAACATTCCCTCAAATACAGCATTATATTCAAACCTGTAGCATTAAACTTCCTAAGCTTATAGTAGGTACTTATTAGCTAATGATCAATCACTGAGTTTGTTGAGTGAGTTAATCATGGTGTGTGGTTCTACATGAAAGATTTAAAGACAATTGTAATGAAACCAGAGTTTTGAAGAGGAGAATCTCCCCTATCATTTGCCTTCTTTTTCCTCTTTCTTCCTGGAGTTGCAAATACATCTAGTAGTCATTGTTGGGATTATTTCCATTTAAAAGGACAAGAGGAGGATATTTTTAAAAATCTAGCAAATTATGTTTGCATATTAAATAAACCCTAATAATTTAAACCTTTTTTAATAAGATTACTATACATTTCTTAAAGTATAATATGGCTTCTTTTGGCAAATAATCTCCTTCAGTTTTATTGGACACACTGATAAAATTATAATAAAGTCAAATTTGTCTAAGAGCACAGGATTTCAAGTTAGACCTAAGTGTAAATCTCTAGATTTATCCCTTTCTAAATTCACTACCTAACCCTCCTCCAAGTCTCATTTTATTATCATTTTTTAAATCTGTAAAACGGAGATAATACCTATCTCTCAAGGCAGTTGAGATACGCTTTGCACTTAGTCTAGAAAAAAACATTTAGACAGTCTAAGGCTTTGTTTCTTCTTGGGAAACTGGTTTGTTGGTCCACCAACTTGGCCCTTGTGCCTAAAAAATACATCCCCAGTAAACTGGAGTCAGCTGAGCTATTATGGGTGAGCACACTCATGCCTCTGTGGACAGAGACCAGCACTACAGAGATAAGGTCCAGATGCACTCTGTCACAGATCACTCACTTCAGGCAAGACTACAGGAAGCCGGGGAAATGGTGGAGGGTGGTGAACTCTTTCACCATCTTCCCAGGGAAATGCTTCCAAATTCTTGGAAGAAGCTGAGAAAACTGCAACCTGTAGCAAGTCAACTTCTTATCCAGATGTCACAGAGGACTGCAGCTCACAGACTCTCTGAAGACCATATGGGAACGAAGCCTTTAAGTCCAAAGAGAAGGATTTCTCTTTGACAAGGCAGCCTCAAAATTGATAGCAATACTGACATCACTTTCATACCAGACTCAAAAGTTGAGTAGAGGGGCCTTCTTTAGTCCTGGGAGAACCATCAGATGTGCGCGTGCGCGCGCGCGCGCACACACACACACACACACACACACACACACACACACACACACGCTGTCTCTTTTTCTCTCAAACAAATGGCATATCTTCCACCTCTTACATTGATTGCCACAGCTGCCTTCCCGACAGGGTATTCAATCACACAAATGTCTTCTGTTTGAAGGCTGTTTCCACCTCCAGTCAGGCAGGTTGTTTTCAGCACATCTGACAAAATAGGCCAGATCTGCACAGCAATGTTTGAGAGGAAGTGCAACAAAAGACATCCAGCTGTGCTGAATTAAAAGGTCTTCATTCATCACCTTCCATCAGTCCAAAAGCAAAAGGAGGCTGACGTTATTTGTAAGAAATTTAAGGGTGTTATTATTCACCTGTAATTAAAAAGAATGGTTTGATTTGGCTTACAGCCTGGAGGAGAATGAATGCTTGTATTTTGCCAGGTTATGAATTTTTCCAAGTACTGAATAGGCTCTGAGAATGAGGCAATGAGATGGAGGAACTTCTTAAGGTAGAATTTTCCTGTATTCACTCGTCACTTGTTTTTTTTCCTTTTTTTTTTCAATTCAGCATTTCTTTACCTTTGCTCTTCTGCTTTGGAAAAGTGTTCTCAGAGAATAGAAGCCCAGTGAATTTTTAATCCATCAACATTAGCAAGTTCATGTAGAAGGTTTTAGATATCCCAAAGAGATGATATATGTGGAAATTTATTACAGATGCACAAAGTTGCATTTCCTGGATACACTATAGTCAGGAAAGGTAGAGAAATAAGGCCTTCTGTAGTGTATAGTGAAAATATATATACGGTGAGAAAACTAGAGATGGTTTTATGCATCCAGAGTTCCAGAGGATGGATGTAAGGGCTTGCCAAGCAATATTTTTAATAGATTCTTTTTCAAGCATGCTTTTTATTCCAGGAAGAGTTTAAGGCTACTTGAAGGCATATTATACTACAATGTTAAATTATTAATTGCAAGAGGAAAAAAAACAGAACAAAAGGAAAAGTAAAGTAGGAAATATAAGATGAATCTAGGACTGAGGTGTATAATTCAAATAAATGTGTGTCAAGTTCCTATGTATACTGTACATAAAGCCCTGAGTTTCCCAGCAGCCATGCAAAGAGAGATCTAACATCATGTATGTGATTTATAAAGCCCACACAGTTAGAACATGAGAGGCACATGTGTTTCTCAAGAGTGCTAGCATGGTGGACAGGCCTTGGCTTTGGGGCTGAGGGGAGGGGAGAAGTTCCTAATCACGTCCTGGGGAAGTTAAACGTTTCCAGTAACAATGATAAGTTTTTGCACTTTCAGAGTATTCATATGTTTGTATTCTGATATCACTAGGTCTAGAAATCAGATTTTCTTCAGGATTGCCAAAATTGTTGTTGGAGGTTAATAGAGAGTAGGTGGCCTGAAGGCAGGTCTTGACCAGCACGAACAGCACATGAGGACCACACCAGGCCAGACCTGGGAGCCCCGCAATTTGGGGCTTCACTGTCTCCCCCCTGCGCTGACCAGTGTACACTGAGATGCAAGAAGGGAAAGGAGAGGGCCACTGAAATTTAAGCTGCTTGGATGCCCTATATAATATTTGGTATTTTGAAAACACTTTACACTTGCCAGTAAGTAAATCCAGATGGAATTCAAATAAGTTTAGCCAATATTATTATCCTGGTTTGCTGATGTGGAGAGTCGAGTCTGATTGATTTGCCCAAGGGCTTTCAATTCCTACAGAGCCACCATAGAGCTTTTTACCGCTTCCTGTCTATCCAGTGGGCCAAAGAGAGACTTTGGAAGAAAACAGAGACTTTCATATTTACTGTTCTTGGCTCAACCCGGCAGGTCACAAAAGCTTCTGAACAAAGGAAAAATGTCCATCTTATAACTTGGCTGGCTCCTCTTTCAGTACTTTCTTACTAAGCAGCCCATGGTCAGTTTGTTCAGACCTACTGACTAATTTCTGTTGGGCCATTTTTATTAGGCTCAGGATATTCTCCTGAATATTTATGAAAAACAACTTTCTCCAACTTACTCATAAGAAAGAAAGCTATCTGGGATCCAGATAGCTGGAACACAGAACAGAATATATACGATTTTAAGTTTGTATTCTCATTTCTAAGCAGAATCAAAATTATTGTTAAAAGTGTCTGCTATTTCTAGGATGGAAATTCTACATTTATTCATTGGGGTAAGTTTCTCAAATTCTTCTGATGAGAAAAATCACCTCATTTGGACGGTTAAAAAAAAGAAAAAAACCCCACAACAAACAAGCAAACAACAACAAAACAGATTCCCTAGCCCCACTCAGACTTGCTAAGTCAGAAACTCTCAGGAATCTGTAAGGAAAATTATAATATCAAAGACTCTAGAATCTCATGTAGTCTCAAATGTCACCTCTGCTACTTAATTGCTGTGTGACCTTGGACAAGTAGCTTATCCTCCTTGCACCTCTCATTTCTTCATAATGAAATATGAAATGTGAGGCTTCCCCTTGAGAAACCTCCCATTTAAAGTCAGTTTAGTGAAAAAAAAAAAAAAAAAGCTCAGCAGAGGAAATCTAGGAGGAGCCAAAGATAGTGTTTGGATCAGTCTAACTTAGAAAAACTGGGTGATGTTAAAAAATTACCTATCTTTCATTTAGATTCATCTGAGCTCCAAAATTGTGAGAATGAGACTGATTTTGAAAACAAAGATACATTCTCAGACTGCATTTAGATACCTGAAAGGAAGTGGCCATCGACTAATCATATCCGAATATGAGTACAGTTTAGGAAGAAGAAACTAAATAATTCTAGCATTCTACACTATTCATGCTTCAAATATGTTCAATCTTAAATACAAACATTAACCTAGCACCAGTGGGACTTTATGAAATGTTTTAAGTAGCTCGTTTCTAAATAGCTTACCAAATCACCTAAAACACCTTTGTTTTGTACAAAAAGAATATGCTACTCAAATGAACAACCAAATTATCTTACTTTTAAAACCCTTCCCATAAAGGACGTGCTCAAGAAGACACAGGCAGGATCTTGATCTTGACTAATCAGTGGAAACATTGGGAAAATATATCAAAATGAATAATAGAGCCAGGATGCATAAATAATGACTACATTTCTTAACTACTTACTAAAACTGGTTGCTGACAAGCCAGATGGCACAGGTCATTAGTGCCTTTTGGCTTTGGTGTCTCTGCTAACTAACTCAGGAATGGGACTCTGGACTGGAACAGTACCACTATTGTTAGGGCCCCTCAAAGCGGAACACACTAACAGGCCCTCCTGTAGCTGACGAACAATGACTTAAAATTCTTTTGTTATTCTGCAATGCCTCAAAATTCGTTAAGTCTTGTCCTCTGTCACCCCAAGGCACTTTGGGGACTTAATTAAGTTATTGTTTGCAGACACAGGATAAATTCAGTCACATCACAAAAGAAACAAATTCAGTTCCAAATGTTATACATACCTCCCTCTCCACTGTAAAGCAAGATTTGAGACCTATCTGGAAACAGTAATATAATTGTGGGTTTCTTTCTAAATGAAAGGGTCAGAATAATAATATTAAAACAAAAACAGGAAACTATAAGCTGTTTATTTTATTATGGAACTTGTTTACTCAACTCTGATGATCTTTTTAAATGTAAATATAGTTGGTGCTTTCACATATTTGTTGATGAAATTTTAGGTGGACTAAAGTGAAATAACTAAAGATCGATCAGGACATTGCTACTCAGGTCCTTATGAAGCCTCTGCCCTTATACTAAGCCCTGATCCCCCGGTGTCCTCCAGAGCCTCTGGTGGTCAGCAAAGATTGTGCTGCTAGAAAAAAAGTTCAAAAAAAATCTAAAATAGATCAAATCATAAATGATTATGAAGCTTTTGTTGAATTGGTAATAAAATCTACCACTTATTTGAGAGAGGTCATTATTTGTGTCTTGAAAAATTCCATGCCATGGTTAAGGCTTATGTAATGAACAAATGGAGAGCATTGTGGGACTCTGGGGCAGTACAGGCCTCATG
This sequence comes from Suricata suricatta, assembly GCF_006229205.1. Lineage (NCBI taxonomy): Eukaryota > Metazoa > Chordata > Mammalia > Carnivora > Herpestidae > Suricata > Suricata suricatta. Next base: position 94,771,462 of record NC_043700.1, read on the forward strand.
AATCCCAGACTATTATTTCCCTGTTCTCTCTCAGTTGGCTCCAAAGGCAGGTCAAAGCAATAGTAAATAGTGCCTCCTACCCAGAGCGGCACTCCGAGCGTCCTGCAAAGTTAATTGGAAAACATAACCAGCACAGCCAATGGTGGCCAATCTTCCTGACAGTCTGTGAATGAAGACCATTTTTGTATTCCTTGCCTGCTTCTGGGCAGTCACATAGGGAACACCCGAAACCAAGTTTATATTTTGGTTAAGGGCTACATTGTTCTTGTAGTTTTCTCAGGCTATCCCAGCCCTCTTGGCCAATGTTATCTGTACTGAAGCTCTTAAGACCCATCTGTGTTTGCATAGTCCTCTGCTTTTACCAAGGCCTACTCCTTTGCTTCAGACCCATCCCGTCTATGAAAATCTATGGAAACTGATATTTGCCAAAAGGAGTGTCCCTTACTATAAGCTGCAATGGTCTTTCATGGTGATATTTTCATATGCCTAAGCCTAAATCCTAAAGCCACATGGAAACCCAGCCACACTTCACAACATAGGCCACGGCACAGGGTCCAAATTGAAGGTACACAGAGCATCCTAGTAAAATGCAAGGTGCTAAGTCCTGACTGTACCCCAGGTCTCTCCATATGTATTTTTATCTACAAATTATATGTCTTCTCTTCTGTTTCACAAGATTCCTAAGGAATCTTGCCAAGGAATATGCCAAGATGAGGGTGAAAGTGGCATAATGAAAGCATCCTTCTCACTTCTCTAGGGTTTGTACCCATTGTGAAATAAAACAAAAGCATCAGCAGATGAAGACCCAAATTCTTATCTTAGAAATGGTCAGCTGGAAGGTGTTACTTGGTAGGGTAGAGCTAGCTTCGAATTTGATGCTCTGATCTTGAAAAACTTACCCAAAGGAAATTCTGAATTTGCAAAGCAAACATACCTCTTTAGGTCATTTCATTTCTCAGGACTGGAAGAAGAAAGGAGAAATGAAAGAATACTTCTGCCACCATTTACAAAAATCTAATAGAGCAGCTGCATCTGACTGAGAAGCAGTGTTCAAAGGCTGATGCCCAACATATAGGTAATCCCTTTGATCTCCCTGGGAGGAAAAATGGCAGGCTGGGGGACTAGAGAGGTAGGAATGTTATACAAATGGATCTCTCTCCAGATGGATAGAATATTGACATCAAAGTAAGGTATTTTATTTATTTATTTATTTATTTATTTATTTATTTATTTTGAGAAAGAGAGAGGATGAACAGATTTATTTATTTTGAGAGAGACAGAGACAGCACAAACAGGGGAGGAGCAAGAGAGAGAGGGAGGGATTGAATCCTAAGCAGGCTCCCCATTGTCAGCATAGAGCGTGACTTGGGGCTTGATCTCATAACCATCAGATCATGACCTGAGATGAAATCAAGAGTTAGACACTTAACCAACTGAGCCACCCAGGTGCACCAAAGAGAGTGAAATATTTCTTCCCAAATACTTAAGACCAATAAAAAAGTGTTTCTTCCCTTCTGATAATTAGAGAATCAATTCTGTAATCTATTTTATTTTTATATTTTCTAGAAATTCTAAGAAGCTTAAAGTTAAGTGTATTTGCCCAATTGTAATACTTTCTCTGGTATATTTATTTGTACTTAAATACAAAGAATGAAGTAAATAAAACAATTCAGAATCCTTCCTTTATTTCATAAAATTTAAGTCTTCCACCTTTCAAAAAATTATAAGACTTGTACTACTCTGAGTTACTAATCAAATGTGATTTACTATGATGGCACATTACCAGACAACCTTTCAGGACCATGAGTGCTTCATCAATACAAACATAGTGCCAGAGTCCAGCTCCAGCAGGTCCCATCCCTGAAGGATGGGTGGTGTCAGCTTCTTTCTGGTCACCAGGCAGGCATCTCTGCACTGACCTGAGAGTCAGCTTTATTTATGGTAAAAAAAAAAAAAGTATGGGGTACAGCACAGAAGTGGCATTTGCCTTTGGCAATTATTTCTGATGACAAATTTCTTTGGCATGTAAAAATTTCCCAGAACATAGATTGGTAGAAGACTCATGCATAATCTTTATCAATAGTGATTGATGTAGGTGATTTAAATGCTTATCATATGGGGAAGGAATGTATCTTCAGTATTCAAATACAAGACAATGTTTTTAGCACAGCAAAGGCAAAAGTTAGTTCTTTGTGAGCAGGGGTCAATAGCCTGTTTTCTTTAGGGAAAAACAAGTTTCTCAGGAAATGTAATATTTGCTCCCATAATTACAAAAGAAGAAATTCTTATAATAAATTCCTTCACAAAGTGCAATCAGCATATTTTAGGATAAGGGGACAAGTCACTCCTGATACCAATCAGCAAAGTGCCTTGGGGGGGGTTGGTGCTCAAAAACTAATCAGTGGGGCATAGATGTCAGTCACCATCTGACAGGAGGCCTTGCAAAACCCTCCTTAACCACACAAGGAGTATTCTCAACTTAGTGACTTCAGAAATGGCTCCCAACAACATAGTTCATTGATTTTACAAAAATATTGTTGACAAGCCCTAAAAGAAAACAGGTGCATACATTTTTTTGAAATTTAGACCTTGTGTTTCATTAATTGGGGCTACAGATGAAGGGAAAGTCAGGATAATCAATAGTTACAAAGTAAAAGTGAAATCAGTTTCAGAAGTGTTTTCTGATGTGAAATATAAACAGATTTTCTTCGGAGAGGATGGGAAATAAAGATTAATTAAAGATAGAAAACTCTTTCATCACAGGTCAGATGTTTTACACACTGTTAAGCTCATTCTTTTTCAAGAATTGCTCAAAATTATTTGACAAAAATCAGTAATAAAAATAGAGGGAATGAAAAGGAAATCATCTTGAAATAAGTATATTTTATTTAAGTCCTTAGTATTGATCAAATGTCGACGTGTATAGCAATATTTAGTCTTTATAAAGTTCTTCACAGTTTGATCCACTGACACCACAGTTTTCTTAATTTCCTGACCAACAGCATTGTATGGCCAACAGCTGGTGCCTTTAACCTAGCAGATGTTTTTGTGTCTCAGTTGTATTCATCATACAGGCAGGGTCCAGGATTTTGTTTTCCTTCACACCCTTCTCCCACAGCAGAAACTTCCTTCAGAAGACAAAGGGAGTGTGCATAAAAACACACCACAGAGTGTGAATGAGTTTAATAAACACAGTCTCCGGTGTATAAAGAGCCTAACTCTTTCCTAGTACAGTAGGATTATACAACAGCAACTGAAGTAATTTGCAATGGTTCCTATAAGACCAAAATCCACAGCCAAAGGAATCACATAATCACAGAATATTAAACTTGGTTGGGATCAGTACAGTGTGTATCAAAGCCGAGTACTATATGGGTGCTTTTAAAGGAAAAAGTTATTTAAACTGACACTCCCTTCCCCCATGTTGATTTAAGCCATTTTTGTTATAATATTACTTAAATATGTACAACCAGAAATCAAAGTATAAAGTTATCATACCTCTAGCTTCTTCAACTCCCGACTGGGACAGATACCACTAAATGTACCACTTACATTTAGTGTCACCTACTATAAGTTGTAGTGATCTTTCAAGGTGAAAATCATGCAAAGTGTCAGCATGTTTTTATGTGGTTCCACTGCTACCATTTACTGGCTATGTCACTTGAAAGATGTTACTTAGCCAACCTGCACCTCATTGACAATAGTAGAATCTACTGTATAGGTTATAAAATTAAGCAAAATAATAAAAATGTAACAGTGCATACCATAAAGTTAGTGTTCAGTAAATGATCATGATCATTTGTTTTCAAAACCATATAGCCACCAAAATTCAAAGCTTATTTAACTTAACGATGTGATTTTTTTAAATGAAAGAATATATACAGAGAAGGTAGGTTCACAGACTATTTTTTAAACAGAATGATTTTAAGAACTTTAAGAATGTGTTGTTCAGCTCAGAAAAACTAGACCTCTGCCAGTTAGCAGGTTTAAAACCAATTTTAATAAAGTGATACTCTAAAGTTATTCTGTCAGTGCAAAGTAAGGTATTATCACATTATTGAAATCTGCGCTAAATTCATTGTTTAGCCATTTCTCTAAGGAAGAGGTACATTACACACAGCTGGTACTACCTTTAGAACCAAGGAAAATCAAAACACCCTAATAGATTTTTCAGTTAGAGTTTGGTAGCCTAAGACTATCAACCAGATCAATATCTGGGACCTGGCAAAATTACAAAGAAGTTAAGAAGTTTAGAGGCTGGGTGGCTCAGTCGTTTGAGTGTCTGACTTCGGATCTAGCCGGTCATGTGCTCGAGCCCCGCATGGGCACTGTGCTGTGCTGGCACACTCTGCTTCGGATCTGTGTCTCCCTCTCTCTTTGCCCCTTTCCAGCTCATACTCTGTCTCTCTCACTCTCTCAAAAATAAATAAAAACATTAAAAACTTTTTTAAATTAAAAAAATAGAAGTTAAGAAGTTTGATTCCTTTCCAAAGTTCTTTGTTATCTACGAAAGTCTGAAAAATCTTCACATTACAAAAAGAAATAAAAAGTTGATAGGTGATCAGGCCGGCTTTCATGGTGGTGAAGAAAACCTTCCTAATTATCCCAAAAGTGATAACTACACATTTTTAAATTATACTTATTTCCGTGTCTAATATTTTCCCCTGCTAAAATTTATTATGTATGAAAATAAACCATTAATTCATTTTAGATAGACATCACGGCTAACATTATCTCAGATCTGTAAAGAATATATTTCAGAGGACAGGATTCTCTCTATTATTTGTGTGGGATCTTAAAACCAATTTGAAAGCTAATATGAATACAATACTTTTTCCCGCATTCAGATACATAAAGTATCTCTTACATTTTTAGAAGTTTCCATCATGTCAAGTAGTTGTATTATAGTGTCCAGATTTATAAATAGATGTTTTAAATTAATAAAAATATGCATATTGGGTTCTCACATCAAAGCTTTTCAATAAAATCTTTCCCTAGCTACTTGAACGTATATATTATTATGAAGGCATTTTTCATATTTTCAGTCACTGACATTTGCAACTGATTTTTTAAAAATCCTTTCTAAGCACCAACTAAGAATACAAAACAAAGAAAACACATACCCGAAAACCTATATTCGGGGGAGGGGGGGATTGTAATATATAAAAGATGAATTAGGAGACAAACTTTCGAAAGAAAAACTTTGTAGGCTAGTTGAATGGATGTATATAAAATAGGCTGTTAACTAGATACATTTAGTTGAATTTGAACTACTCAAACAGGAATGAGAGGGTATAGAGCTCCTACTTTAGGAATCCTCATATCATATCCAGATCATTTTTTTCATTTCAGAGACTTGTTTCTCTTTCACAAACAGTACCAGTTACAATTTGCTGTGTAACAAACCACCCCACAACTTCATAAATTTAAGCAACAACATTTTTTTAGCTCAAATATCAGTTGGCCCACAGTTTGGGCTATGTTCAGCCTGAAGGCCTTTGGGTGTGGTCCAGGCTGACAGCTGTGAGCTCAGCTTTTTATAGGATCCTGACTGGAACAGCTGGATCAACAGCCTCTTGCTACATTGTCTCTTAGCTTCCAGCAGGCCAGCCCGACTGTGCACAGGGTGCAGGTTTAAGCTCAGTGTGAGAGATCTCTAATATGCAAATGCTTTTTAAGACTCTATTTGCTGCTGTTCCATTGACCAAAGCTGGGCACAAGGCCAGTTTACATTCAATAGAGTGAAGAAAGGCTCTACTTTTTAGTGAGAAGATCTGAACATATTGTCACTATTTTGCTATTTACCATACCCATAGTGTCTCTTTACCCATGTCCTTTCAAATTAGTGCCTAAATATCTCTTAAATTCATCCCTTTCTCCCTTCAGGAACATTCCTCAAGGTTGGCTATCTTTTAGTGGACTACTGCAGGAGCTTTCTGGGTGACTCCCTTCAACTCTGCTTACTGCTTTAAAAGAGGCCACTCAAGCAATCTTTAAAACATAGAAGTTATTTGAATTAAGAATCCAATTAGCCTGTGAAAGTCTTTTCATTGTATAACTTAAAACTCAAATCTTTACCAGGCCTATTAGGTCCTCCATGGTGCATTTAACACATCTGTGTGGCCTCCGTGACAGTGAATAAAAACATGTACAATGATAGGAGAGTGCTTGACCTAGCCTAATCTGAAAGCTTCTTTCAATAAAGGAAGTTTGGGCTGGTTTTGAGTAAGAAGTGACTCGAATGTGTTGGGAAAGGGGGATGAATATTTCTATCAGTTGCCATTTCACATTTTTAAACAATTTTTTAAATGTTTATAGATTTTTGAGAGAGAGAGAGAGACAGACAGACAGACAGAGCACAAGTGAGGGGAGGGGCAGAGAGAGAGGGAGACACAGAATCAGAAGCAGGCTCCAGGCTCTGAGCTGTCAGCACACCGCCTGATGCCGGGCTCGAACTCACAAACCATGAGATCATGACCCAAGCCGAAGTCTGACACTTAACCGACTGAGCCACCCAGGCACTCCTCACATTTATTTGTATGATCAATTAATTGTTAAAAGCTGAGATGACATCTGTTTTTCTCACCACTAAATCCTTGGTGTCTATCAAAGTGACTGGTTTAGAAATTTTAAGACAAGATTAAGTTTCAGATACCTAAACAAAGACTAAATTTTGGACTTCTATGAAATTGCAATATTTTGGAATTATACTTGGCCAGTGTTTGAAGCCATTATCTTTAAGACATATGACATATGATTCTGGGTTTTATGTCAAGAATGAGGAAATTTGGGTTCTAGGATTCATTTAGCCATTGCCATCTGTTAAAAATTCTTGATCTCATTATCCTCATCAGTAAAATGAGAAAAAATGTGGACATAGTATCTATCTGTCCTTCCACTTCTTTAATTATATGTCACTGATTCTGAGACTTGAAATAAGCATAAAATTTTAGCATAAAGATAACTGCCTTTCATAAGTGAATGTATTATACATTTATTTATCTGAATTTGCTTTAGACTTATGATGTGCCTTCAATTTAAGTAGCCAGAGAATATAATTATATATAAAAATCAAGTTGCTCAAAATGTTATATGTAGAGACTTTTTAAAAACACAGAGAAAATAAAAAATAAAACACAGAAGAGTAAACATATAATATGTAAACAATAGAATGAAATTAAATAGCAATAACAATCTCTTCATCACAGCTAATAGAGTAACTGTCCTAAATTTGTGGACTACTTAGATGCCTCACATTGAGAAACATGCAGAATTTCCAAAAATTTTAACACATGGGACCTGCTTATGAAGCATCTGGAAAATCCCAAAATCAAAACATGCACTTCAGCAGGACAGTTTCAAAAGAGTATAGCCCAGAGGCTATGCCCCCCCCAAGCAGAGTGTGGCAGGAAATAGTTGGGCCCTCACATGTCAGGACAAAATTTCTGCAGCACTTCTCAATAGGACATTTAAAAAGAGAAAAGCAAATAGGCAACACAGCAGTAGGTATTTTTTAATATATTTCAGATTTTACTCAAACAAAAACAACATATGGGATTCTGAAGTTAATTCACAATTCATTATAATGAATCAAATAAGAAATCTTGAACCTCTTGAACACAAATTAAGAGATTTTATTCTCATGATTTTGTGAAGCTTCTGAGGTAAATTATAGTTTTTTTGAGGAATGTACTTGACCTTCGACATCAGAAAAACAGAGTTTAAATACAGCTCTGTGATGTGGCCTTAATTTCTCAGTCTGCAATGTATATGAAAATAGGGTAAAAGAATGACCTCTGGAGGTTGACTGGTTTCAAACTCAACTCCTCCTCAGAAAAAAATGTATTAAATATCTTTGTATTTGATAAATGAAACGTCATGTATTTTGTAGGGTAGCCACTAAGTAGAGAAAGTTACAAATTCCAACTAGAGGGTAGAAAAAATGCAGCAACAGAAATAATAGAATTGCAAAGAAAGCAGGGAAAAGATTTAATACACAATATACAACAAGTTATACAAATAGTGCAAAAACATTGGTAAAATTTAACCCAAAATATATAAGTAATTATATTAAGTATGAATGAGCCATATGTTATAATTAAAAGGCAAAGATAAAATAGATTAAAATATAAAACCAAATAAATACTTTTTAATAAAAGTGCATATTAAACAGAGGATAAAAATTTTTAAGTTTGAGGGACGTCTGGGTGGCTTAGTTAGTTAAGTCTCCAACTTCGGCTCAGGTCATGATATTGTGGTTCATGGGTTCAAGCCCCATGTTGGACTCTGTGCTAACAGCTCAGAGCCTGGAGCCTGTTTTGGGTTGTGTGTCCTTCTCTCTCTGTCCCTCCCCCACTCCCACTCTGTCACTCTGTCTCTCTCTCTTTCTCAAAAGTAAATAAACATAAAAAAGTTTTTAAATGTTTTTAAGTTTGAATGGATATATACTATAAATGTTAATCTTCTCAAAATATGGTTTCACTTAGAGAAATATATAAATAAAAGGGAAATATATTTCAGCAAAAAGCATTATTGTATTTCAACAGGGTCATTTCACAATAAATACAATAGACCTCAGATAACCAAGAAGTTATAAAATTTTAAGCCTTAACATATTTAATTTAAAATATTGATAAAATTAGAAGAATAAGAATACACATTAAAAAATCAGAGTGGGAGGTTTTCACGAAATTTTCTTAATAAAAATATAACAAACAAAAGGATATGGAAAACTTGAATAGTTTGATTTAAAAATTTAACCTAGTAGATTTTTACACACTATTCTATTCAACAACCATAGAATGCACATTCTTTGACAATGTACATATTTATATAAACTGACCATATTCAGGGATAAAAAATATGTTCAACTAATTTCAAAGAATTCAAACCACACAGCCATTTTCTCTGACTAGATATTAAAAATTAATGGGGGAAATACCCTCTAGATATATGCCTTAAGTTTGAAAATTAGAAAATGCATTTCCTTTCTGACTCATTCTAAAATTCATATTAAAATTAGAAAATATTTGGAACAGACATATGAACCAAATTTAGTTAGGGATGTACCCAAACTGGGAGTTAAAGAAAAATAAATAGTTTAGCATATGTTAAAAAAAATAGAATAAAAATTAATGAATTATTCATGTCAGTGAAATAAGAAGAAGTTATAATAACAAATGCAAGAAGACTAAGAGGAAGACAAAGGAGAAGGAAGAGAAGGAAGGAAGGATAATAAAGAAGTAAATAGCAAACAAGCATGTTATAGAGAGGGTCAATAAAACAGAAAGTTGGTTTTTAAAAATAACAGGGGTGCCTTGGTGGGCTTAGTGAATTAAGCATCCAATTTCGGCTCAAGTCATGATCTCATAGTTCATGGGTTTGAGTCCAGTATTGCACTCAGTGCTGACAGCTCAAAGCTTGGAGCCTATTTCAGATTCTGTGTCTCCCTCTCTCTCTGCACCCACCCAACTCACATTCTGTCTCTGTCTGTCAAAAATAAACAAATGTTGAAAAAAATTTTTAAATAAAAATTAAAATTAAAATAACATACAATTGTCCAACTGCTCAAAAGATCAGTCAAGTAAAACAAGAGAAGGCACAAAATAATGGGTATCTGTAATATAAAATGGGCCACCATTATTATTGATACACCTATTTCTTCTGTTTAGAACACACTTCTCAAAATATCCACAAAGCCAATGCTCTCACCTTTTTCAAGTCTTTGCTTATATGTCTGCTTTTCAATACACTGATCCAAATCAACCTGTTAAAATTGGATCACTGCCTACCTAGCAATTCCTCTAACCTGCTCTACTTAATTTTTTCCTATAAAATGTATCACCCTATAATAGATTATATGATTTACAATTCATTACATTGGTTGTTTATAGTCAATCTGTTACTAAATCAGCTCAGCAAAAGCTGAGGCGTTTGCTTTCCCTTGATGTATCCCATGTACCTACAATAATTCCTAGCCCATGATAGACACTAAATAAATATTTGTTGAATGAATGAAGGTGTATGAAATCTCACTCTTTGGGGAAATACATGAATATTAGAGCTTTAAGCAAACTTTTGTTGCCCAGATAATAGTTGACTTAACTTCATGATTTGTGCTCATATGTCTGCTTATAATTGCAGATAATTTTGGAAATACACATCCAAAAATATTCACAGGAATATTTTATAAAAGTAAACAATATTGACATTTATAGTCCTTTTTAAAATTTTTATTTCTTATGTTTATTTATTTATTTTTAGAGAGAGACAGAGACATTGATCAGGGAAGGGGCAGAAAGAGAGGGAGAGAGAGAATCTTAAGCAGGTTCTGTGTTCAGTGAAAAGCCTGACACAAGGCATGAACCCACAAACCATGAGAACATGACTTCTGCCAAAATCAAGAATTGGATGCTTAGCTGATTGAGCCATCCAGGCACCCCGACATTTTAGTCCTTTAACTCCAAAACAAAAATAAAACTAGTGGAAAAAGACAAATTTTGCCCATGAGACTTTGATATATGTTAGTTAGCAGTACTGTTTCAGAATTCCACGCTATCAACAAAAGTGGCTGTTGTGGAAGGTGGTTCAGGATGTGTACAACCAAAGATGTACATGTGTCTAGTGCTGAATTTTCAAAACATTGCCTTGGGTGTCCCAAAATAAATGGTATCTGATAAGTTCTAAATTAGTAGGTGATGAGTAATTGACTCCATCAATATGGTATTTCTGGAAGATTCTCTAGAAAATTACTATAATAAGTATATTAGATTTGTGTCCTGTAACTACCCAACAGGAAAAATGTTCTCATAAATGTTTTCTGGGTGTTGCACACTTTTTATTTGTTTGGTTGAACACACACACACAGACACACATACACACATATATATTTACACACACACATATATATTCATGTCAAATTACATTCTGAAATATAAGTATAAAAATAAATTTAAATGGGACAATCTACTTTAATTTTAAACAAGTGTTTGAATCTCATCCGAGTTTGGAGAAGTGAGGACAAAGCTGGCAGTTATTACTTGGTCACACCACTTGCAATGTGGCAGCGAGTGCCCAGGCCCTCCCAACACATGTGCAGCCACTCAGGCACTGTTCTGCTGTACCCTGCCTTAAGATTCTGCAAAAAGTCCAAGCATCTTGATCTTATTAATTTTTTTGCTTCTAACAGCTGTAACAATTAGAGATGCCCTGATAGTTGAGTCAGAACATTTCCCAGTCAACAAAGCAAACAATGGTGCAGCAATTCAACTAGAAAACTTTGTGGTTTGAAGTCTGTTCTTTTCTAGTCCAAGCATCTGGGAAAGGTACTGATAATATTGAGTTGAGGAAAACCATAAGCCAGTAATAACTTTAAAAAGAACTGATAAATCAATTAATGTCTCTATGGGACTCTAATAGAGGTAGGGTTTTTCATTCTACATGGTTCTCAAAGTTAATCGTGGTTTTCATTAGGATTTCATAGGAATGAAGTATGTCACTAAGTGATGTAGGGAGATAAAAAGAAAATAAAATATGTAATCTCTACCATTAGCATATATTTAGAATCCAGTTTGAAAGAAAGAAAATGGACATATCTTTTAAAAAACAGCATCTGAGTAATAGTTTCTAAATAAATTTAAAGGTATTCAACAGAGAGACACCAAAACGGACTAGAGTGTATTGTGGAGGATTTAGATTGGTAAGGAGGCAGCAATAAGAAAGATATCCTACGCTAAGGTGTGGATAAAGTGGCAGAGAAAGGATAGGCAGGCTGGGATCTGACTGATATAAGGGGTTGGTGCCTTGGGGATGAGAAATTTGTACTCTTAGCCTTAAAGGAATTGTAGTGTCTTGCCAGGAATTGTTTTGTTTATGTTGTGTATGCATATATATATACCAAGTTTAGCTGACCCTTCCTAATAGTATATTGATCTCATTTTGCCTATCTCCAGCCAAATATCTGATTAGCAACCTCCAGTCCCAGATTTCACCAAACCCTGTAAATCATAATCACAGCCCTAGAGCAAAAAATATCAGTGCCTTCTATTAATCATGGGTCCCAGAATCCCACAATTTTTTTAACTCATAAAATAGAAAACAAATGTTCACTAAAAAGGAGTTTGATCTAACAGCTTTAAAAAGAATGAAGGGAAAGGCAGCCCAGTGCAGTGGTTTATAATCTGGACTCTAGAGCCAGACTTCCTGTGTTCAGAACACTGGATCTTCCACTTTGTGGAGGCCTGACACTGGGCAAATCTGCACCCCAATGCTTTCATCTACAATATGGAGATAATAATGATACCTCAAAGTATCTTTCATAAGATTAGATTAGTTAATATTTCTAAAGACTTTTGAGCAAAGCCCCATATACTACTACAATTAATAACATTAGTATTATTACTGAGTAAGCTGAGAAAATAGTCATATGACATATACCAAAAAAAAAAAAAAAAAAAAAGGCTCTCAGCAAGGATCCACCATACTGGTAAAGTCTGTGAGCCCGAGTTTAGGCCCCGGCGAGCCTAAGCCCGTAATAAAGCCCTTTGCTTTTGCATGTGTGACTCGGTCTCCCTGGTTCTCTGGTTCTTGGTGCAATATTAAAATCTGGGCATAACATAATGGGGGCTCATCCGGTATACCCCCCCCCAGAGCTCCTGGGACCCCAACACGTTGGACCTAATCGCAGGCTGGTGAGTGCACTCATTTCTTGTCCTTCTGTGTGCGTCTGTCTGTCTGGATCTTCGGATCATCTGGGTCCTTTGGGACCATCTGTTGTCTGACTGATCAGTTTGGTTTGTGGGGCCTCAAAGGAGCCAGGTGCACGCACCGCTAACGCTCGGGGCCGTGGGTGCCAGGAGATGTCTTGGACCCACAGGACTGGAGAGGGATTCAACCTCCGGCACCCCTTTTTCGTTTGCTCTGAGGCAAACCAGGGGAGGGATTCAGCCTCCAGAGCCTCTTTTTGCAAAAATTAGGTCCAGAGAGGGATTCAGCCTCCGATGTTTATTGAAGCCCAGGGGGCCAAGGGGGGCAATCAGAATTTGACTGCCTTGGTCCAGGGGGTTTCTCTGGTGGCAGCAGTGTGACCCCTTTAGGTACAGGGGAAGACTGGGTCAGGTCTCCTCTTGTCGGACGGACTCCAGAGTATACACGGGTGAGGGTCAGTTCCGTGGCTCTGGTGTCAAAACAGCCTGCTGGCAAAGGGAAACTGGGGCTGGAGTAAGTACATCTCTTCTTGCCAGGATTCTGGTGGTTCTCTGGAACAGGTCGTGCACCAGCGGCGCAAGGGAAAGCTGGGTGCCCTTGGCTTAGCTATAGAGCCAACTTGTGTCTGTCTCTCTGTGCATCTGTTTATGGTGTGGTATTTTTCTCTGTATGCTTTGTTTGTATAAGTCCTCCTCAGGAAGGAGGCAAAGTGTCGGAATTCCATGGGCAAGCATCATTACCTGTTTGAATTCGCGGAGATATGAGTGGCAAGTGCAGCATCTCTTTGAGATACAGGTGTAGGTAGGGCACTCACTTGAGTTTGTGTAAGGTTTGAGAGAGGGTCAAGTCCTGTGTCACTTGCAGGGACCCCAGAGAATGCACAGGTAAGATTCAGGTGAGACATCAGGCCGGTTTATGTGAGTCCCACACACACCTGAAGGTGCATCAGGCAAAAGGTCAGGTGGGTAGGTAACAGTCCCGCATATACCTAGAAAAGAGATTAATTCCGTGGCTCTAGTGTTTTTGTTGGAGACTCTTGTGTCTGTTTCTCTGCATCTGTTTGTCTAAGTCCTCTGTGGGAGGGAGGCAAAGTGTGAGTCCTCACTGGGACGAAGGTGAAGTGCAATTATCTGTTTGCTGTGCATCTAAGTATAATTTTTGCTGTGACTCTGGTTGACTAAGACATTTAAGAGAAGCAGGTGAAAGTCCCCCATCTGTGTTTTTTTCATGGGAATTTGGGGTCTTTACCCTACATATTTTTCTTTGGAAAAGGTGCAAAGACCATCATCTTACTTTTGTTTTTTCCTCTGTTGGCCAGGAGGACTAATTCCTGTGGTCTGTGTCTTAACCCTGTTTTTGTGTGTGTGTGTGTTCTATTTTGTTTGGACTAACGACATGGGACAGTCCACTTCAAAACCCCTAGACCTAGTTCTAATTCACTTCAAGGAAGTTGGGATTCGAGCTCACAATCTATCGATGTCAGAAAAGGGAAGATCTTTTTTGCAGGAACAAATGGCCAACCTTCAATGTTGGATGGCCAGAAGAAGGGACCTTTGAACTCCTCACCCTGGTTCAAATCTTTTCTTTCTCCTAGGATCTTAGAGGCCAAAAAAATTACTGCCACCCAAGAAACCAAAAGTATTGGAGCTCTTCAGTAACATTTCTGGCTTCCCCTCCCTCTCTTTGTTTCTGCACCTACTTGGGTGTGGTATGCCTCATTGTCTCCTCCCAGCCTGGGGGGCTAAGAACAAAATGCACTCCCAAGGACATCTAGGTTTTGGGAGCCGGGGAGGCACTCTTGTCTTTTCTGCCACCCTGAAAATGGCGCCAGTAATCTGTAAAAGTCACCTGTTAGAACCTCTGGAGGTAAGCTAGTTTAATTTTAAATGCACATGTGCTTTTGTCTGGGGTATTAAGTGGAAGCATGGACATGCGACTTCCCACCCCATGGCCACACCAACATGTCGGTCAGCCCTTTTGTAAATCTGTAAACCTCTGTTTTGTGGCCACTTCCGTACTTGTTTGTCCAGTTGTTATTGTCATTGTTTTTGGTCTGGTCTGTGGAAATTTTATGGGAGGGAATGTAATACATTGCAATCCTTTATGAACCTGTATAAAAGAGTCATTTGGGACTAGCTGAGGGGGACAAGGGTGCAATCCAGCTCAGTATGAGGCAGCCTGGCTTTGGTGTGAGAATGTAGACTCCTGGCCACATCGCCTGGATTTGAATGCTGGCCCCACCGGTAACTAAATATATTCCATTGTCAGGTTATTTAATGGCTTTGGGACAAAGTTTAAAGGCAGAGGAAAGTTGCAGAAGGTCCCTGTAAGGAAATCATTTAAAAAATGTTAATGTGTGAAGTTGAGATAAATAGAATATTAAAGGTATATTGGTATAAGGTTGAAATTCTGCTTTTCTCTCTTTCAAAAGACAAGTTTTTCCGGACCTGTGGTCTGCTCTTATTAAGACTATGTAAATGAAGGGTTTCTCTTTTGTTAAGAAGACAAAAGCTTTAGGTCTTTATCAGGTCTTTGATTGCTTAGTTAAAACTTCTCTGAGGTCAAAAAAAGGAGTTAGGTTTTGCTAAAGGATCCCAAAGGCAAATAAGATCTTTTATTGCCACTTTGGTTAAATAAATTGAGTTTTCAGATTTGTAACAATTTGTGATTCTATTTAGGATGTGCTTTATAACTTCCTAAGGTTTTAACAAATTTCCTAGTATTCAAATGGTAGAGAAGTCCTTTGACCAATTAGGCCCTTTCATTCAGGATGCCAAGTTACATAAGAAAGCACTGTTGTACAATGGTACACCTTAGGTTGTATAGTCTGGGTAAATGCTGCAACTGCTCAAATATATGTGCAGTTCCTAAAGTTTTAATGTTTGGGTATAAGGTCATTACTTAACACCTTTAGTAATCAAAATGTTAAGTGTCACTAAATTTCTTTGTCAAAGTACATTATAATGAACTCCTCAGATCTTTAGATTCTGTCACAGAACGTGCTTCTTCTTCAAAGGAAGTTCTAAAGAAGAGTTTTGGGACAAATGCAGTATTTGACATCTTTTAGGTTAGTACTAACATGGGTAGAAACTTCCAGAGCTAGAAGCTGCATTGAAGCTGAACAAGAATTAAAAACATGGGACCAAGTAACTTGATAAAAATTATAGTTTTGTGACTCTTTTTGGAAATATTATTGTTCCTTTAATGTTTGCTTATCCAGATTAGGAAACTTTCTCTTAAGAAATCTGTGATAGTCAGAAATGTTATAAAGTATTTGTTTGTCTAGAGCATTTATCTTTTCTCTCTACTTAAACCATCTAAAATTTAGAAACTCACAGTGAGTATTCTTTCTTTCATGGCAATTACAATTGTTTGCATAAGTTCAATGAGAATCTGTTCATTTTATAGTAGGACATCATTGGAAATACTGGTTATTTTACCAAGGCTTTGACTGGAATGTCCTATTTGAGAGTCATGCATAGACTCAGATATGACCTGACAGCTTTAAGAAACTAAGGTTGACTTTATGGAACATGGAGCCATAAAGCCTCGTGGAAATGTTGGCTGGATACCTTGCTCACAGAGTTCCCAGCAGCCTCCCCAGGTGAGTAAAGAAGGTCACTTCCTGGCAGGTACAGGAACCTCAGCATATGTTGGGAACCTCGGGAAGAGGAATTGGCCCAATTTAACAGGTATTGCAGACCTGTCTGATGGAAAGTGCTGGCTTGGCTCGGCTTCTGGCCCAGAGTGGCTATTAAAAGTTCAACCTGGAGATTCCTTATAAAAGGACCCAGCAAAACAAGCCTTATAAAATCCTAATAAACAATCTTTATTCTTGCTGAGCTTATGTAAATAATTAGGCCAGGGTTGTTAAAAATGGATTCGTTCCACCAATGCGTTAGTCTCGATTTGACTATCTCTGATAATGGAGGTTTTTTAGAGAGAAAAACTGTTTCAGCAATGCACTACTGTAAATGTAATTCTAGTTCTGAGTGTCTTTAAATATTTGTTGTTGGACCTCAGACTTGTCAGTCTGTGAGGATGATATTTAAAATGGGGGTCACACCATTTCAAAAGACTTAAAGGTAGACTTCACAGATATGCAACGAAACAAAAAGTTCAGCCCCTATTAAAGTTTCAGGTATCTCTCTGGAGTTAAGTGGACCGACTCAGAAAAACCCCCAACCTGGTAAGGTGATCCAGATCCAGTCGGTCAGCTTGAACTGATCCTCAAAAAGACTCTGACTCCAGGGATCTCCAGCCCTGCTCCAGCCACACCCCAGAAGCTGGCTGGTCTAGCACGGCAGAAACCTGAGGAATCCTAGGTCCAGTAAAATAAACTGTCCAGTCTCTTTGCAATGCAACTGGCAAATGTTGTCCCAGAAAGCTGGGGAAACAGCAAAAGTTCCTGATAGGATGTTCTCTTGGTATTAATTGCCTCTGATCCAGGCATGGAATTTCAACACGACAAAAGGTGGGGGGAGCCTATGCCTCTACCGCCAGACTCTAATGGGGGTCTTCGAGTGGCCACTGGATGGCCCACCAATTTGGCTAAGGTTGGTAATGTAGAAAGAATCATAAAGGCATATTGCACTTATACGCCCAAGGATCCTGAACAAATTGGCTGTTGTTCTTACTTTTGTAAACCAGGCAGCACCAGATATTAGAAACCCTAAAAGAGACCCTTACCAAATTAACCATGGAGACGGGCAGAAATTGGGTAAAGTCTCCTTCCCTATGCCCTTTACAGAGTAAGAAATTCCCCTTACACCAAGAAGGGCTAGGCCAGGCTTTAGGGGAACAATGTTACTTCTATGCCAGTAGTTCAGGAATTGTACAGGATAGTCTAGCTGTGGTCACCACAAGAGAGGACAAGAACGAGGAGCCAAAACCAAAATTGGTAAATACTATTTTGTTAATGGTCTTAAGAGCAAGTAGCCTTAAACCAGAACAATGGTAACATAGCTGACCCAGGATTGGGTCAGTTACAAGACAGAGCGGGGAATATAAGGACGCAGGTCTGAAACTGACTCCATGAGACAATAGAAGGGCACACATTGCCCAACGCAAGAGGGATCACCCTTGTAACGCCCAATCAAGAAAGGCCAGCTAACACCCTTAACATTTCTAAGGGCAGGCCTAAAGATGGAGGCTAAGACTAGTCACGCCCTACGTGAGGGTCCTGGGCCCACTCTGTGATTGGTCAGTACTCTAAATGTTGTGATTGGGTCC
>NC_043700.1:94789498-94820720 GCF_006229205.1 Suricata suricatta
TGTCACAATTTCCTGTAACTCCCCCTTCCCACACTCATAAAAGGCCCTGCCCCACCTTTGTTCGGGGCTCTCAGCATGGATCCACCACACCAGTAAAGTCTGTGAGGCTGAATTTAGGCCCCAGTGAGCCTAAGCCTGTAATAAAGCCCTTTGCTTTTGCATGCATGAAAAACAACAACAACAACAACCCACAAGACTCCTACCTAAAAACATTTTTAGTTTTTAAAATTTATGATGTTAGTATTTTTTTTGCCAAAAATAATTATTTTAAAATGAATCCTCAACATATGGCAGCAAATAGCTAGAACTCTGGGGAGACCTTCAGCTCACTAGAAAGACAAAAAGCTTTTTAGTGGCCCATAAGGGGGACTGAGACACTGGTCATTGTCATATAGATCTGGACAGTAGAGGATAGAATGTTCTCAAAGGTTGTATGGATTTCTAATACCATTAGGCACTTGGAATTTGAAGATGTTCTTTATGTTCTTTTCACTGTACCTTAAACTTTGGGGGAAAAATAGAGGAGGGGGCAGGAGAATGGGGGTATAGGAGGGCCATGAGCTCACTTCATCTCACAAACACAACGAGATAACTATCATGTCATTTTAAATACCTCATAAATCAACCTGAAAACTGACAGAATAAACTACACAACTAAAGGAAAATAAGACACATTGAAAAAAGGTAAGAAGTGCAGAGGCACAGTTTAAGGGAGAAATCGATCACAGCTGCTATGAAGGAGAGAAAGTCGTGGTCACAGGGAAGGGCAAGAGAAACAGGAGTGCATCAGGGAATGCACAAGGAGACTGTTTCCCAAAGCCATTGGTTTGGACACCAAGCGGGTTTTGTGAGTTCTTGCAACCAACAGTGTTTTAAGTCTAGAGTTTTAAAAGTCCGTGGGCTTGGCTAGGATGGAACCCACAGGGCATTGCAACTGCCCCTGAAGAGAAGGCAAGCAAACAACCTGAGGCAGACAGCGTGGACACAGCAGTGGCTGGGAACACAGTGGGGAGATTACTCACTCTTTTCCAAGCATATCTGTAAGAGGCAGAGTTAACAGAGACACCTCTCCAGGAACAAAGATGCTGGCAGGTGCCATTTTCCTCTCCCTTCCCTCAGTATGAACACAGAGCCCTCTGCAGGGGCACAATGTTGACAGTGGCTGCCTAACTTGTTTATAACAAGCCCCACTTTTGCTGTGTTTTGGTGGGCCTGCCTCTCTCAGTTAAGTTTGCCTCAGTGCCAGTGCAGCAGGCTCCTCCTCCAGAAGACCAGCACAAACCCTGCCCACTCCACATCTCCCAACCAGAGTTCTTCAGGGCCTCAGATCTCCTGGAAGTGATGTCAGGTCTCATTTCACAAGCAGACCAGAGCACACCTAGTTAAAACTTGCCACATCCGGGCCAAAAATAAAACACTGCCTGCAGGCAAGGAGAGCCTCTACTGACAACTGGCCTGGAGGACAGAGCAGCCAGAACACAACAGCAGAGCCCCGGCAGCACACACTGAAGACATCCCCTAAAGCACAAGACCCTAGGCACCCCATGGCCTCTTCTTCATAAGGTCATTACTTTCAAGAGCAGAAGACATATCTGGCTTCTCTAGCACACAGAAGAAGGCACTTAGACAAAATGTGAAGAAAGAGGAATTTATCCCAAATGAAAACAAGATAAGGCCATGGTCAGAAATCTAATTGAAACAGATATAAGAATCTAATTGAAACAGATATAAGAATCTAAGTGAAACAGATATAAGAAATCTAATTGAAACAGTTATAACAGCTCTGATGGGTAACTTAAAGCAACAATCATAAGGATACTCACTGGCCTTGTGAAAAGAATAGAAGACATCAATAAGACCCTTCCCACAGTGATAAAAAAGTTAAAAAAAATCAATCAGAGATGAAGACCACAATAAATGAGATTAGAAACACACTTGATATAATGAACAGCAGGCTGTAAGAAGTAGAAGAATGAATTAATGACTAGAAGACCAAGTAATGGAAAGCAATGAAGCTGAACAATAGAGATTAAAGAATAATTATGCAACAAGAGAATAGACTTAGAAAATTCAGTGACTTCATCAAATGTAATAACATTCATATTATAGGAGTCCCAGAAGAAGAGGAGAGGTAAAGGGGGGAATAAAATTTATTTCAGGAAATAATAGCTAAAAACTGTCCTAATCTGGGAAAGGAAATATATCCAGATCCAGGAGGCCCAGAGAACTCCCATCAAAATAAATAAAAGCAGGCACACACCAAGACATATTGTAATTAAATTTGCAAAATATAATGACAAAGAAAATCTTTAAAGCAGAGAGACAAAATAAGTCATTAACTTACAAGGGAAAACCCATAAAGCTAGCTGGAGATTTTTCAGGAGCTTGGCAAGCCAGAAGGGAGTGGCATATTCAAAGTATTGTATGAGGAAAATCTGTCCAATTTTAATCTATCCAGCAAGAATACTCTATCTAGCAAGGCTGTCATTCAGAAGAGAAGAAGAGATAAAGTTTCTCTGACAAATAAAAACTAAACCACGAAACCAGCCATGCAAGAAATATTAAAGGGGACTCTGAGTGGAAAGGAGAGACCAAAAGTGACAGTATAAAGGCAGCAATCACAAGAGTAGTAGAAATGAATATTTTTGTAAAAATCAGTCATCCTTCACACACAAAGGATATAGAATATAATAATATATACCTAACGTGGGGAGGAGAAAACAATGGGTTCAAACTTGAATGACCATCAACTTAATACAAACTGCTAATTGCAGGAGAGGTTATAGATAAACCTACTGGTAATCATATATCAAAACCCACTAATAAACATTCAAAGAATAAACAGAAAGAAACACAATTATATCACTAAAGAAAATTAATAAAAGATGAAAAGAGAGAAATACAAGGAAGGATCAGAAAACATCACTAGAAGCAACCACAAAACAAGTAATAAAATGGGAATAAATGCATTTCTATCAATAATAACTTTGAATGTAAACAAACTACACACTCCAATCAAAAGGCATAGGGTAACAAAATGGATAATAAAAACAAGACTCATTTATATGTTGCCTACATGAGATTCATTTTAGACTTACAGACACCTGCAGATAGAAAGTGAGAGTATGGAGAAACATTTATATATAAATGGAGGTCAAAAGAAAGCAGGAATAACAGTACTTATATCAGACAAACTGGAATTTAAAACAAAGACTATAATAAGATAAAAAGAAGGGCACTAAATAACAATGAAGGGGACAGTCCAACAAGAAGCTATAGCAATTTTAAATATTTATGCACCCAACATAGAAGTACCCAAATATATAAAACAATTATTAACAAACATAAAAGAATTAATTAATAATAACCCAATAATACTAGGGGACTTTAACATTCCACTTATATAGGACAGATGATCTAAACAGAAAACAAACAGGGAAACAATAGCTTTGAATGACACACTTAATGGATGTAACGGATATATTCATAGCATTTCATCCCCAAACAGTGGAATATACAATCTTTTCAAGTGCAGATGGAACCTTCTCCAGAATAGATCACTTATTAGTCACAAAACAGACCTCAACAAATACAAAAAGAGTGAAGTCACACCATACAACTTTTCTGGCCACTACTCTATAGAACTAAAGACAAGCACAAGAAAAAAATCTGGAAAGACCACAAATACATGGAGATAAAATAACATGCTCACAAATAATAGAAGTGTCAACCATGAAATCAAAGAAGAAATTTTTTTAAAAAATACATGGATATCTTTAATGTATCATAGATAAGCTGCTATATAACGATTGCCACTTCAGATAGCTGTGAAATTAGGTGATTAACTAGTTGATACTTAACCTTCTAATTTCTGTATAAATCTAATTACATGAAATAGAAGTTGGTGTTTTGATTTTTTTACATTGCTTTTCTGTTTGGAGTGTCATTGTAACTACTGTATTATAAATGATGGAAAATAATTGCATATGTTAAAAAAATAAATTGTGTTATATTAAAATAAATAAATAAATAAATAAATAAATAAATGTAAATAAAAAATACATGGTAATAAAAGAAAATGAAAACTCAACAGTTCAAAACCTTTGGGATGTAACAAAAGCATTTCTAAGAGGGAAGTTTGTAGCAATACTGACTTACCTCAAGAAACAAGAAAAATACCAAATAACCTAAACTTACCAGTTAAAGGAGCTAGAAAAATAACAACAAATGAAGCCTAAAGCTGGAAGAAGGAAAGATGTAATAGAGATTAAGTAGAAATAAATGACAAAGAAAGTAATAATAATAATAATAGAACAGGAGCTGGTTCATTGAAAAAAATTAATAAAATTGATAAAACCTCCAACCAGATTTATCAAAAAGGAAAGAGAAAGGACCCAAATAAATAAAATCACAAATTAGAAATGCAAAAAAAACAACCAACACTACAGAAATGCAAACAATTATAAGAGAAATTATGAAAAACTATATGGCAACAAATTGGACAACTTATAAAAATTGAATGAATTCTGAGAAACATCTAAATTACCAAAACTGAAACAGGAAGAAATAGAAAACTTGAATAGACCAATAAGTAGCAATGACGGTGAATCAAAAACTCCCAACAAACAAAAGTCCAGAACCACATGACCTCCCAGGAGAACTCTACCAAACATTTAAGGAGGAGTTAATACTTATTCTTCTCAAGCTATTTCCAAGAAAAAAAATAGAAAAGGAAGGAAAACTTCCAAATTGATTCTATGAGGCCAGCATTACCAAAACCAGATAAAGACACTACTAAAAAAGAGACCTATAGACCCATATATCTGATGAATATAGATGCAAAAATTCTCAATAAAATACCAGCAAACTGGGGCACCCAGGTGGCTCAGTCAGTTGAATCTCCAACTTTGGCTCATGTCATGATCTAGCAGTTTGTGAGTTTGGGCCCCACATTAGGCTCACCGCTGTCAGACTGTCAATGCCCTGGATTCTCTGTCCTTTTCTCTGTGCTCCCCAACTTGTGCTCTCCCAAAAATGATTAAATATTTTTAAAAAAGTAAACACCAAGGTTACTTTGGTCAAATAAATAAATAAGTATAAAATGCCAGCAAACCAAACCCAACAATGCATTAAAAAATCATTAACAATAATCAAGTGGGATTTATTCCTGGCTTGCCAGGGTCATTTAATATTTGCAAATCAATCAATGTGATACATCATGTTAATAATAGAAAGGAAAGAACCATATGATCATTTCAATAGATGCTGAAAAAGCATTTAACAAGATGTATAGCATCCATTATTATAAAAACCCTCAACAGGGTAGATTAAGAGGGAACATACTTCAACATAATAAAGACCATATATGAAAATTCCGTAGCTAATATCCTATGTAAGGAAAAATTGAGCTTTTCCTCTACAGTCAAGAGCAAGACAGTGATGTCTACTCTCACCACTTTTATTCAACATAGTATTGGAGGTCCTAGCCATACCAATCATATAACAACAAAAAAATCAAAGGCATCTAAGTTGGCAAGAGAGAAATAAAACTTTCACTATTTGCAAAGGACATGAAAACTTGAAAGACTCCACCAAAAAAGTGCTACAACTTACACATGAATTCAGTAAGGTCACAGGATACAAAATCAATGCCCAGAAATTTGTCACATTTATATACACCAATAATGAAGCAACAGAAAGAGAAATCAGGGAATTAATCCTATTTATAATTAGATCAAAAACAACAAGATACTTAGGAATAAACCTAACCAAAGTGGTGAAAGACCTATACTCTGGAAACTATAAAACACTGATGAAAGAAATTGAAGATGACACAAAGACATGGAAAGACATTATATGTCCTTGACTGGAAGAGCAAATATTGTTAAAATGTTTATACTACCCAATCTATACTTTTAATGCAATCCCTGTCAAAATACTGCCAGCATTGTTCACAGAACCAGAACAAACAATCCTAAAACTTGTGTGGAACCATAAAAGACACCAAATAGCCAAAGCAACCTTTAAAAAGAAGAAACAAAGCTAGAAGCATCACACCTTTGGACTTTCAAGTCATATTACAAAATTTTAGTAATCAAAACTGTATGGTACTGGCACAAAAAATAGGCACATAAATCAATAGAACAGACTATAAAACTTGGAAATAAACCCACAATTATAAAGTCAATTAATCTTCAACAAGGCAAGAAAAAATATCCAACAGAAACAAATAATCCAACTAAAAAATGGGCAGAAGACACAAATAGAAATCTTTTTATAGAAGACACACAGACAACTAATAGACACATGAAAAGATGCTCAACATCACTCATCATCAGAAAAATTCAAATCAAACCTACAATTAGATCACCTCACACTGGTCAGAATGGCTAAAATCAGTAACCCAAGAAACAACAGGTGTTGGAGAGAATGTGGAGAAAGGGGAACACTTATGTAGTGGTGGTGAGAGTGCAAAATGATGCAGCCTCTCTGGAAAATACTACGGAAAATAGTATGGAGAGTCCTCAAAAAGTTAGAGAACTACCCTACAATCCAACAATTGCACTGCTAGCTTTTTACCCAAAGAATACATAAATACTAATTCAAAGGGATACATTCATCTTGACGTTTATAGCAGCATTATATACAATACCCAAACTATGGAAAGAGCTCAGGTGACCTTTGATTCATGAACTGATAAAGAAGATGTGATATATCACACACACACACACACACACACACACACACACACACATACATACAATGGAATATTACTTGCCATTAAAGGAAGGAAATCTTGCCCATTTGCAATGACATGGTTGGAGCCAGAGAGTATTATGCTAAGTGAAATAAGAGAAAGACAAATACTATATTATTTCACTCTATATGAAATTAAAGAAACAAAAAAGTGAGCAAAGGGGAAAGAAAAAGAGAGAGGCAAACCAAGAAACAGACTCTTAAATGTAGAGAACAAGTTGATGGTTACCAAAGGGAAGGGGGTGGGGCTCGGGGACAATAGGTATGGGGATTAAGGAGTGCACTTGTCATGATGAGCACCAGGTGATGTATGGAAGTGCTCAGTTACTATATTGTGCACCTGAAACTAATATTTATACTGTATGTTAACTAACTGGAATCAAAATAAAAACCTAAAAAATTAGAGGGATTTTTTTTCTGACTTTCCAAATTGAAAGTCCACTGAAAGATGGAGATGATGTCTCCCCAACACATTTTGGAGTGCCATACACAGGTAGTAGAGAGACTGCTATTGCCCACCAAATATCTATGATTTTCTTCCCTTATGTGCTGTTGACATGGAGAAGCAGCTCTCCAGTAAGGAACTACATTTTCCAACACCTTTTATGATGCGTAGACCACTGAGACTCAGTTTCGGTGAGTGGAGAGTGAGCCAAAGTAATATTTTTAAAACAATTTCTGCCATTAGACTCTCCACTCTTTCTTCTCCTCCCTGCAGGCCACATTTGCTACTAAGAATAGTACCAAAGCTAAGTGTTTCCTAATCCTGGTCCCTACGTGCGGTAGGGAGGAGAGCCCATGCTGCCTCTTAGACCTGATAGGAGTGGGAAATAAATTTCTATTATGTTAAGCCGCAAAGAATCTGGGCTTTATTTGTTTCAGTAGCTAGCTAGCATTACACTGCTAATAAAGGGGTATAAATTAAATAGCAGTTCTTGCCCAGTAGCAATCATGGCCAAGCCACCAGGCATAACTCGACATCTGACCACAGCCTTAAACAATAAACATGTAGATGTCTCATTAGACCGTATGATGAGAGAGCATCAGTCTACTGTGAAAAATGACCACGAACTCAGACTTCCAAAATGACCCAAAGCCTTTCAAAGTGACCCCAAACTACAAATCTTGCAAGAAACTACTAAATGTTCATGAATTAAAGTATTTTCCAGACCAGTGAGATTCAGATAACCCTTGAATAAACATCTAAATGTCTGAGTGCTTATTTAAAAACAAAATAAGTCTCTAATCCTTTGGAGTCCTTGATATTAACAATGACTATTACTATAGTGGTTATGGGATGAAATCATCTATAACTAGAGGAGTTATGAAGCAGTAGCCATAAAATTTCTTAGTAGAAAGGAAAGTTATTAGATGTTCCTCAGGCCACTTTCTCTTTGTAATTATTTCTAAATCGTTACCCTATGTCAATTGTCAGTACAGCAGAAACCCAATTCTCCATGACTTTTAAAAGAGATATAGGAGAGTAACTGTCAAAAACAATTATTGTGCTTAGAGAGAGAGAGAGAGAGAGAGAGAGACAGACAGAATATCTGTTTTTAGTAAGAAAATATGTTTATGTAAAGGAAAAAGACTATAAGAATTTAATAGATTTAGTACTATACTAAAGAATGATTATACAAGACTAATGTCTGCAAAATCTAGTAAAAACACGCAGTCTGCTTTCCTTAGGAGACCCCGTCTCCATATAAATGCTTGGTAAGAAGTCAAACTGCTTGAAAGAAAGGATATTACAGTCCTCCTGCGAAATCAGCTTTATGAGCCATTTGTTCAGCGTGTCCTGTGTCCTGTCAGGTGTGTCTCATGTTTACCAGACTTGTCAGCATTTGTTCCCACCTTTCACTCAGTGGTACCTTTTAACGCACTGACAGCTTCCTTCATCAAATGTAATGGCTTCCTTCAGACAAAAGGATAATTGACTAATCAGATCTTCTTATTTGCAACAACCCCAAGGAACATATTTCTTAGCAGTCCCTCAGACAGTTAAAAGCATGTCCTGAGCCTATAAATGATGCAATGCAGAAGTCACCAAATACTCATCATGCCCATGGAACAGAGGACTGCACACAGGGGTGACCATTTGTTGAAAAATTCCACTTCAAGCCCTCCCCTCCTAATCTTCCACTTACTGTTTTTTTAACAAATTGCTTATTACTTTGCAAGTTAAAAACTAGTATTTTTCTTGAAGTCTATCCTGAAATTTAATTATTATAATGTAAAATAGCAGCAATCTTAAAATATTTTGTCAATGGATGCATTGAGAGACATTTCAAACTTAAGCTCTTCTTTATTTTTAGAGCGCGAGAAAAGCTCCAATTTCCTGGCAACGGAACATAGGATCAGACCTCTACCATTGTGTTGAGTGGCCATTTGTTGTTTTACGTTCCCTAATTCTGCCAGCAACCTCTCAAATGTGTCTTAGAGGAGTCACACCTCTACTCCCACTCTTCATCCCTAGAATTAACATAAAATCAACACTCTTGAGTTTCAAGGAGGGGCTGAGCAAAGTGCTGTAACTCTCTACTGATCAATATTCTTTAGGGCAGGACTTCCCAGTCTTTGTTCATGGTATGGGCCACAAAAACAAACAAAGAAAAAATATTAGGATGCCACATTGAAATAAATGAATGGAGCTACTCTAAGCCAGAGTAGACCAGCCCTAGTTTCTGCCTGACTGTACTCCAAGATAGAAGAGATTTGATACCCCAGTGCAGATACAACATAGTCAAGGCATGCCAGGATTGTTACAGTAGCCAGTTTGCTTGGGCACAGCTGTTGAAGCTCTAGGTTAAGATAGGCATTCACAAAACAAATGACCAACTTGATGATGAAATTAGATCCCAATATTGGCTATCTTTAACAGAGTCTCTATTTTCTTATAGAACCAGGCTGATAATGATGTGAGCCTGGCAAAGACAGGACTACTTGGAGAGGACTGAAGATGAGGACCATGAGCGTGCATTTGTGCATACAATGAAAGCCCTCTCCCTGAACATTTCATCTCTAAGAGTCAACAAAAGCATTTTGCACTTATGTCACTTTCTGGGATATATAATTAAAACTCCAAATTCTGTTACATACAGATAACCTCTGTATGTACCATAGTATGTTGCAACATTTTGTTTTTCATCTGTTGTCTCCTCAACTGGACTGTTAATTTGTTGAGGACAAGAGCTATGTATTAGCTATGTATTAGCACAGGAGATGGCCTATATGATGAGGTACTCCATCAGGATATATGTGTGTTAAAATGAATGCAAGAATACATATTTTTACTTAAAAACTATGAATGAAATAGAATCAAGATTTGTCCTATTGTAATCCATACACCTCTGAATGGCTTTATTAGCAAAGCTTTAAGAATTTGGGTACCTTGGAATATAACATGTAAAGCAAAAGGTAATGAGTTAAATGACTTCGCTTAAAAACTGTATTTTCTGGGGCACCTGGGTGGCTCAGTCAGTTAAGCATCTGACTCTTGATTTCTGCTCAGGTCATGATCTCATGGTTTATGGGTTCAAGCCTCACATCAGGCTCTGAGCTGACAGTGGAGAGGCTGCTTGGGATTCGCTGCTTCCCTCTCTCTCTATCCTGCCCTCAATCTCTCACAAATAAATAAATAAACATTTTAAAAAATGTATTTGAAAGATTTATTTTTTTGGTAGTTCAAAGCTGTAAATACCCCAACCAAGTCAAATGGCTTTGAGGTTCAAGTAAACAAACAAGTAACAGCAACAAAAATGCAAAAATCTTTATCCTCCAGTTTTGTTCTCTGGCAGTTACTTATTCTATTTTCTTTCCCTAAATTATACAGTCTAATTGCTGTTTTTTCTCCCCCATCTCCTGAAAGAGAAATCAGTTCTTATTCCCAAATCATGAAAAGTGAGAGCATGTGGGCAGGATGACCACAACAAACCAGGGCACAGATCAAGCGCATTGCATTTGATTTTTAGACCTTCTCCTCAGCAAATCTCTATGATCTGGTGCAAAAATTATCCTTTGGTTTGCTTTGGTGATTTTGAAGTTTATTCAAAGGGAAATTAGGATAAATTAGACCTGACTTGACTTCACAAAAAAGGAGGTTGAAGCTCCCCTGAGAATTAGGAAGTGGGGTCTGACTGGAAGACTCATGCCATTTTGGGTGAAGCAAGACTTTATTTACAGCATTCTGTGTGACCTGGACAGCAGACTAACAGGGAAATGAAGAAAGATATGAGATAGCTTTTCTTTTGTTTCTTGCTTTTTTAAAAAATATGGAACACTTCACAAATTTGCATGTCATCCTTCTGCAGGGACCATGCTAACCTCTTTATTGTTCCAATTTTGCTGCCAAAGTGAGCACAAGGTCATTTCTCAACATTTCTCTCTACATGGAGTATCATAAGCTGAGCCCTGTAGTTATTTTTCCTAGACCTGCGCCATACATTCCTTGAGTTGTCTTAGAGTGGTCCCTGCTTGGAAAATCCTGTAAAGCCCTTAGGTTTCAAGGCTTCAGTAAAGGTGTGTCAAGCCCTGGACTCTGTCATCCTCTAGTCATCCCCTTGAAAAGAGAATCCCATGCTGAGCTAGTTAATGACTCAGTCTCTGATTAATCAAAGAAACCACAAGCAAGGTTTTCTTTCCCTCTTCTGCTTCCCACTGTAGGCTGAATACCATGGCATCATTGTGAAATGCATATTAGGTAGGCAGAACTCTTACTTCTGTCTCTTCCATATCAAACTAGATAAAAGACCTTCTTTTTATCCTTCTTTTAAAGTCTTTTGGTCTCTGTATACGTATGAGTAAAACAAAGGTGTGCCTCAAAGTCTACTTTTCTATAATGCAGTGATTCTGTAGCATTGGTACAAAGGAGTTGAGAACATCTGAGACTATGCTGAATGTCATGAATTATTTCTGGAATGTTGACAAGCCTTCTAACTGAAGTTCATTTGAATGCTATACCAGTACATCTCATGTGTCTACTACCATGAGAGATGTGTTCCTGTTATGGGCCTGAAGTGGTGATGGAATCAAGGAAAAATTACTCAATTGTACTAACTTATACATATAAAAAGCCTAATTACCAAATTAATATAGAATTTATTTGTCAAATCCTGGTAGAACATCTCCCAAACTCTCACTAAATTATCTTTGTATAATATGAAATTAAAGGAATTAATCAAAGCCTAGGACTAGCCGCCAAATATTTGACAAATTGTAAGAGGAATTTCTACTCATTGTAAGCTTGATAGAACTAAAATGAACGATATTAGTAACATGGCCACTCAGATGGAAATGACAATACTATTAAAAAGAATATATTAAAAAGAAATTGAGAGGAGCACCTGGGTGGCTCAGTCTGTTAAGTGTCTGTCTCCTGATTTTTGGTTGAGGTCATGATTTCATTGTTTGTGTGATTGGATCCAGTCCTGTGTCACACTCTGCACTGCCAGTATGGAGCCTGATTCTCTCTCTCCCTCTCTCTTTGCCCTTCCCCAGCTCAGGCTCTCTTTCTCTCTCTCTCTCACTCTCACTCTCTCTTTCTCTCTCAGAAAGAGAAATTAAGAGAGTTTAAATCAGAGAGAATGAAATGAGAAGCTATCACAAAGAAACAAAGAATTCAATATTCAAAAATGGGAAAGGAGAGTCCTTTCAATAAATGGTTTTGGGAAAACTGAATAGCCACATGCAGAAGAATGAGACAGGATCGTTTTTTACACTATACACAAAAAGCAACTCAAATCGATTAAAGGCTTAAACATAAGACCTGACACCATAAAACTTCTAGAAGAAAACATAAGGGATAATCTCCATGACATCAGTCCTGGCATTGATTTTTTTTAGATATGGGACCAAAACCAAAGGCAACAAAAGCAAAAATAAATAAATAAGATTACATCAAACTTAAAAGTTTCTGTGCAGCAAAGGAAATCATCAACAAAATGAAGAGGGGATAGTGAAGAGAGGGGAGATGTTGGTCAGAAAATATAAACCTCTAACTTTAAGATGACTGAATTCTGGGGATCTAATGTACAACATAGTGACTATCACTAATAATATTGCATTATATACTTGAAAGTTGCCAATAATTAATCTTAAATGTTCTCACAGTAAAAATGAAAGAATAATTATGTAAAGTGATGCAAGTGTTAGCTAATGCTATGACAATAATTATTTTGTCATATATAAGTGTATCAAATCAACATATTGTACACCTTAAACGTATACACTGTTGTAGGCCAACTGTATCTCTATAAAGATGGGAAAAAAAAAACAAAATGAAATATTCAAATAAGATGAATATTGGAGACAAATTTGTTTAAAAAAAACTGAATTAATGACATGGAAGACAAAATTGAAAAGCCTTCTAATATACAAAGGAAAAAAGTTTTAATTTTGAAGATTCAAAAAAATTCTCAAGCATCTGGAAAAAATAAGATGACAAGCTATTAACAACAACAACAAAAAACTGGTGGAGAGTCATACAATTTATCTGAGAGACAATTCAATTTAAACTGGAAACTCTCCACGAATCTCAAGGTAAAGCAGAATTGGGTAAATTTAGAATCAGAGTGAAGGGTGTGATGTTAAAATAAGATGGAAGATGGAAAAAGGCATTTAAGGAGGAGTTAGATCCTTAAAACTAAGGTACCTTCTCCTACTCCATGACTACAGGTGGCTACTCTTTCTGCATTCCTGAAGAAATTCCAAGTTTCATTGTCTGGCAAAGATGAAAAAATAATTATCTGGAAAGGAAGATTCAACAAAGGGTAAACACTGAGTACTCAATGAAAATAAGG
The DNA here is from genome assembly GCF_006229205.1 of Suricata suricatta. Taxonomy (NCBI): domain Eukaryota; kingdom Metazoa; phylum Chordata; class Mammalia; order Carnivora; family Herpestidae; genus Suricata; species Suricata suricatta. Next base: position 94,803,052 of record NC_043700.1, read on the forward strand.
ACTTATACAACATGCAAACCATTATTAGCTCTCCTAGATCACCCTGCACTGAAGTTTGAAGCTGGCAATCTCATCCATATATCTGATACTTCCAGTCACTTCTTATTCCTTCTTAATCATGACCAGAGATCCCAGAACCTCCATTTGAGAAAAGATTCTCCTATATGAGATAAGGTTTAAACCAACCAACCAAAAGTAATAAAAGAAATTTGGAATGAATGGAAAGTAGTCAGACATATTTTTTAAAAGATAGAACTTTAATAAGAAATCATCACTGATAACACAAGAGTGGTAAAACAATGAATTATATTCATGAAACAAGATGTACATCCTCTAAGGAAAGAATATTTAAAGAACAGAACAAGCTCTTAAAATGTAAAGCATGATAGCAAAAATATATTTTGAAATAAAATATATAAATAAAAATTAAAAAACTAAAATATAAAAATAAACAAATACCACAAAGTTAAGGAAATTAGTATACAGAGCAAAAGAACACAGGTGAAAAATAGTAGAGGAAGATAAGAAAATTGGAAGACTATTCTAGGAGCTTCAATACCTGAATAATAGGGGTTGCAAAGAGGGTAAAGGAATATAGAAAAATAAAGTGATGAGAGGGAGAAAATCATTAATAAAATAATTAAAGGTAATAACATATGATTAAAAGACATGAGTTTCTGGATGGAAGGATCCATTTGGTGCCCAGCACAGTGTAAGAAAAAGACCCACGGTAAAACATGTTACTGTAACATTGTACAAAAATGCAGACAAAGAGAAAAACTTAATAGCTTCTAGAATAAAAGGTAAAACAACAGAAAAGCAAACAAACAGCAGGTTGCATATAATGAATTAGGAATCTAAATGGCTTCCACTCTCTAACATCACCACTGGAAACTAACAACATAGCAATGTCTTCAAAATGTTGAAGAAAAATTATTTCCAATCCAGAGTCCTATACGCATCCAAAATAACAAGCAAATACAATAAGATTAGAATAGAGACATTTTGAGACATAAATTACCTTTGAAAGGTTATCTCTCACCTCTTGCTCCCAGGAAGCATTGGTAGAATGCTTTCTCAAAATGAAGTTGACCATTGAAAAGAGTGCATGAGCAATAGTAAACATGGTCCAACACAAGAAGAGAGCTGAGGGAAGAGAATGCCCTGGATAAAGACTGTAAAGGGATCAACCAGTCCAGATTGTGTGGCAAAGCTACCTTCTTTTTACATGTGCCAACATTCAAGCAAGTAAAAGTCAATATCCCCCTTTGTTATTGATGAGATTCATATTAGTGATTGTCTATATCTAAGGTTAAATGGTGGAGAATAAAGAATGTTCTTTAATGTGAATGGTTGCAATGATTCCTGTTATCTCTCTCTTAAACAACAGTTCCGCAGAATCTTTTGATCTCCAAAGACAATAATACCAAGGAAAACACATTATCTTCCACTGAATGAAATTTTCTTACATAACACATTTCATCAAGTTTAAGGAACTTTGAATTGCAATTTGCAATTTATATAAGCAGGAAGGACAAACAACGAAGAGTGAAAATCTAAATGATAATGCACACATACAGCTGAGTTACTAAATTGCTATAGCCTCACTACAGGTGAATGAAAAGTAAACCCACCATATGGGGAGATAGCAGGAAACTAGCATGTCTCAAACTTGACACTGCTTGGAGAGAGAAAAATAATCTATTCCTGGAATTGGAACCATAAGCCGATACTCACACAAGTTTGTGGAGTGAATTCACATTATCAACATAGTTCAAAAAAACAGAAGAATTTTAACCTAGATAATTTAATTCGCAGTAGTCTCAGGTTGGTAGAATTTTAAATGACTGGCAGAAGCAAATGCAACTCCTCTAGAAGGACTCAGTTCTGAGAACCTTTGATTCTAAGATGCATCCTAATTTCACATTAAAAAAAGAAAAATATATGTTTCTTAGAATCCATGACATAATATATGCAAATGTCTCAGAAAGCATGCCCAAGAAGGTGAAAATGGTTCCATCTGGTGAGACGAATGAGTTAGTTTACTTTGGAGAAGGGGTGTGTGGATAATTATTCTTATCTTTTTTCCGTTATTAGTATTCTATGCTGCTTTCACAAATTGCCATAAAATCTGGAGTTTAAAGCAATATTGGCTTATAACCTTGCAATTCTGTAGATTAGAAGTATGACAAAGGTGTCACTGAGCTAAGAACAAGGTCACCAGAAGGCTGCATATCTCCAGGGGAGAATCTATGTCTTTGCCTTTTCCAGCTTTCAAAGACCACATGTCTTCCTTGGCTTGCAGTCCTTTCTCCATCTAGCAACACCACATCTCTCTAATCTTCCACCTATCTCCATGTCTCTCTCTACCTGTAGCCAGGAATTGCTCTCCAATTAGAGTGTTTAGATTTGGCCCATCCTAATAATCCAGGATAATCTCCCCATCTCAAAGTCCTTAACCATCCTCACATCTGCAAAATCCATTCTTTTTTTTACCATGTAAGGTAATGTATTGTATTCACAGATTCTGGATATAAGAATGTGAACTTTTTTTTTTGGAAGTGGGTCATTCTGCTTACCTTGTTTTTTTGAATTCTATAGTGTGTGGTACATTACCTACTCAAGATTGAAAAAAATTATAGGCTCTCAAAAAGAAATTTTAAATGCCCTCTGATCTTGCAATTCCAGTTCTAGTATTTTACAGATATATTAGCATGGAGAAAGGGGTGTATGTACAAGGTTATTCACTGCAAAGTTATAATATTAAAAGATTTAAAACAACCTAAGTATACACCCATGGAATAGTGAAATAAATTGTACCTACATACAAAATGAAATTGTATGCAGGCATCTAAAAGAATGAAGAAACTTATTATGTAGTACTGATATGGGACAATCAACAACATTAATTGTTACTTTAAAAAGGCAAGTTCACAGAAATAGCACATGTCTCTGTGTGTGTGTGTGTGTGTGTATGTGTATGTAAAAAATGTATGCCTTTATACACTTGCTTATATGGTTATAAATTATCTCTGAAAAGATACACAGGAGGGGCACCTGGGTAGCTCAGTCAGTTAAGCATCAGACTCTGGATTTTGGCGGAGATCATGAGATAAAGCCCAAAGTCCAGCTCTGTGATGGGTGGGGAGCCTGCTTAAGATCTCTCTTCCTCTTTCTCTGCCTCTCCCCCTCAAAAAATGCATAGAATAAATGATAACAATGGTTACTTCCGAGAGGGAAAAACTAGATCCAGAAGACAGTAATAGAAGGAAGGTTCTTCACTATATACTGTTGTATACATTTTGGGTTTTTTAAAATATTTATTTCTTTATTGAGAGAGAGAGAGAGAGACAGAGAGAGAGAGAAACACAGAATCCAAAGCAGCCTCCAGGCTCTGAGCCATCAGCACAGAGCCAGATGTGGGGCTCAAACCCATGAACTGTGAGATCATGACCTGAGCCAAAGTCAGACACTTAACCAACTAAACCACCCTGGAGTCCCTCCATTGTGCAAATTTTGGATTTTGTGTCATTTGAATGTATTGCTCATTAAAAATATTTTAATTTAAAAAGACATTAATATTAGTCTTTAAAACAAAATCCAAGTATCAATTATTTAAAACAACCATATTTTAACAATAAACACAAATAATTACTAAGAAATCATACTATTATATTTATAAGATTAAAAAAATAAAAACAAGAGTATAGGCAGTCTTAACTCAAACAAAGTGGAATTTAAGGCCAACTTCAAAAGTTGAGAATAAAAATTTTTTCACATTGTTAAAGGGTACAACCCTCAAGGAAACTGTGAATCAGGAAACAATGTGTTGAGTAAGAAAACGTTGTATGTGTGCCTTTATGGGTCACACAGGTCTTTATCCATAAAAAAGCTTTGAAAACAAGGAAAAATTGACAAGTATATCGTTGTTGAGAGAGGTTAGAAGCATCTAAACAATTGAAGAGCAAATAAACAACTCAAATAAAAATTTAGAAAATTATAATAAATTGATAAGATTTATTATAAGCACACACATTTCTAAGGATGTTCTTACCCCCTAATCTTGTCAGGGGGAGGAGATCCTACAGAATATCATTCCCTTCACAAACTATATGACATAGCCTGAGAATACTTTGTAATTCTTAACACTTAATGAGAACCATAGTGTCCCGGAAAGTCCTTGGCAAACCTCACCTCTGCTGAAATCGGGACATTCGGTAGACAACTAGATCTACTGGATTCCTGGTTTCTCTTCTCTTGTCTTCTCATTTTATAACATATAAAGTTCAAATTCATGCCTCAGAAAAACTGAAAAATATTCATTCATTTATGAGTGACTTCAGGGTCACTCAGAAATGTCAATATCACAAATATTGAATGTAAGAATGCCAAGAGTCTGGTGAATATGGAAAATATATGCTACAAATAGTGAGCACATGTTCAGGACAGAACAATAATCTCAAATAAATGATCTGAAATGGAATTTGCAGTTTTTTTGCCTCTGGCCACAGTGCAATAAAGGACAAAAACCAAAGCTAAAACATAATAAAAGTGAGAACAATTTTAAGAAACTTAGAGTGACAAGGTCCAGCTGATTTTAAAGACAAAGACATAGTTGAAAAATCTTTCATGATTAAAAGAAAAATAATGAAAATCAGTAAATTAGCTTTTAGTTTATTTTAAATGCAATCATAAGCAATCTTCAGAGTAGGATGGAAATAATAAATTAAAGAAAATACTGATAAATTTTAAGGCAGAACTGTTGATTCTTTAAAATAAACTAATAAAATGCATAAGATAATCAGGAAAGAAAGCCCAAACTGAATTGAACATGAGAAAACGATTCATATCTTTATAACATCAAGTTAGAATGAGTAAAGAGACTATGTAAATAATATTTGTATTTTCACACAATGTACAGAATACTGTGTGAGTAAAGCCTGAAAAGATACCCTTTCTGCTTATTTAGGAAAATAATTTGTATAAGCATAAAATGTAATAAACAATGTAAGTTACTATTAAAGCAACAAATATGCCTCGATACAGTCAGTAGCATTTGAATTAGGGAAAAAATAGGGATACCCACTTTGGTCTGATCAAGAAAAGGACTGCAGTCCACAACCAGAGATAATCTCAGATGCAATGGAAAGAGGAAGTGCAGACAAGTGGAAACCAAGGATTCTAAGACTTTTATTCTGCTTCCTCTGACTCAGTTTCAGAGCCAGGAGTTAAAGGGAAGCCTTTACAATCTCAGCCTCCTCCATTTGAGGTTTCAAGCAAGAATTATCTCTAACAATAACCTACCTTCTCTTCACTCTGAACAATATGAAGAATGCAAATTTATGGGAAAAAATAGAAAATACTTGAGATTCCTCCCCTTTATCCAACATACACATACACAACCTTAACTGGGAAAGCTGACTGGGAAAGATGTTGGGGAAGGAAGTTATTGGTATACTTGAATTTGTCTTTGAACAAAGACAACAGAGTTTGGACTTAGACAGCAGTCCAAACCTGAGGATTCAATAATAGGCTCATAGGCTACCATGTGTCTGACCATGTTGACTAAAGCTTACTAGGAATCCTGAGACTCAAGCCAAAAGTAGTATGAAAAAAGAATCTAATAAATATTGAGTGCCTTTCCAAACAAAATTTTAATTACTCTTTATTCATTATCTCATTTAATTTTCAAGATAATGTTTAGGTTCACATGACAACTGAAAAAATGTTATGTTCAAATACATTTAAATAATTTAAAAAATGTTAAAGTTTATTTTTGAGAGTGAGAGGGAGAAAGAGAGAGAGAGCATGAGCAGAGAAGGGGTAGAGAGAGACACAGAATCCAAAGGAGGTTCCAGGCACTGCGTGTCAGCACAGAGCCCGAAAGCAGAGTTCGAACTCATGAGCTCTAAGATCATGACATGAGCTGAAGTCAGACGTTTAACTGACTGAGCTGCCCAGGTGCCCTGATATATTTAAATAATTTTCCTGAGGATACAAAGGTAGATAAAGATAGAGATTCTGTCCAGTTTGAAGTCCAAATCCTATAGTTTTCTTTCTTGCATCAATCTCCTACTTATTGTCATTTTAAAATGTGTGTTTCTCTTGTCATCTGTCTTCTCTCTTTTTTCTAAAGGAGACCTTTTTATTCATTTCTTAATTCTATAGACCCTGATTTGGGTACTTAGTCTCTCCTGATAATCCCTCCATTATATTTCAGCCATTACTAAGATTCATTTCTTATTAGAAAAGCAGAAACAAAAGTCAGAGGGCTTCTGTGTTGCATACTGGCTATTTCTGGTGGAAAATGATAATTGAGGTCCTTTGTGATGCATTTCACATTTATTTGTAGAAGTGGAATTGTAATAATTCTTGTTTTAAGAAAGAATTGAAATAATTCTTTCTTTCAACAAATGATGTGGTTTTTTTCTGTTTCTCTTTTCCTGAGTTTTAATAACCATGTCCTTCAAGAGATCACGGTAGAATTATGTTCCAGCCTCCATTTTCCTGTCTAATGCCAACCTCCTTGCCTTTTCTTCAGCCCTGCAGAAAATGTGATGTGTTAACTCAAAATCCTAAAGTCTCAAGTATCTCCAAATAAAGAATATACACAATAAGGGATACCTGGGTGGCTCAGTCAGTTAAACATACAACTCTTGGTTTCAGCTCAGGTCATGATTGAGCCCAGTGTCAGGTTCTGTGCTGACAGCATGGAGTCTATTTGGGATTCTGACTCTCTCTCCCTCTCTCACTCTCTCTCTGTCTCTCCCCACCCCTCTCTCTCAAAATAAATAAACTTTAAGATAAAAGGGAAAAAAGGAATATATACAATGAAGGATGGATGGATAATGGCCAGACAAGACATATGGATGAATGGGTGGATGGGTGGGAAGATGGATAGATTTAGTATACACTTGAAACTACTTTTGACCATTCTCAAAGATGAGGTTATTCATATAATCTAGCAACTACAAATATTGAGTACCAATGTAAAAAATACTGTAAATTAAATTTTCTTTTCCTTCAAGTATGGGAAAGTCTCCTGAATATATTGTGATAAATGACATGGAAATAAGACATATTGAGCCATGGGTTCTATTTTCAGTGTGCTGTGTCCTTGGAAATTTTTCACTATAGTAAGTAATCTTACTAACGTGGCTTAAATTAAATATGTAGATGAAACTATGAGTCAGTTTGGCTCTATGCACTGTCTTTTCTGTTTGTATGAAATATTCCTTCCAACAAGGTAAAGAGACAAGAATCTCTTTTTCAAGGCATGCTTTGAAAACTATTTCCTCAACAGCTTGGTACAGGTGTTAACAGGAAAAAGAACATTGCTGGAAGCAATTCTCAAGTGAACAAACGAAGGTGTAACAGGACTCTTGGTAAAATATGGTCTTGATCCAGAGGCAGGAAGGGATCTATGAATCATCAGAACTAGAGTGGAGAAAACTGGATTTTGCTCATTAGGTTGCTGAAAAGTGGCATCATCAGATAGACCAGTCTACAATGCTAATGCAATCATGGCTATCTCATTGTAAAATATATTTTTTTCCCACGTATTTGTGGTACTAAACTTTAGCTAACATCAGCAAGCTTTGTTATAAATTTTCATCTATTTACAGTAACAACTGAAAGCAATTGAAGTTTTAGAAAAACCATATGCAATTGTGAAATGACACATCAGGGAATTCAACATCTAAAATGATGTTAATTATATTTAGTGTGGTTTTCTCAGGAAGCTAGGATAGGGAGGGTTCTAAATATAAACACAAAATAGATGTTTAGTTTTGCAGGTTTAGTGTAGCGAAAACAATGGAAATTGGTCTAGCATCTCTGATACACACAGGTGTGACATTAAAAATTAAAAAACCTGATGAAATTTGCAGTAGTTGGCCATTTTTTACCTGTAAAAAAAGGCAATTTTTATAGTATCTTAATATATCCTATAGTAGAATTTACAAATTTAGAAAATGATATATGTACCGACTTCTGAAAAAATACATTATTTCTTTCCATACTTGGTGGAAATTGTATATCATCTCTCTTGTGCCTGACACCTGTGGAGGCACTAGATGAAGATAAATCTGTCATTCTCTGACAAGATAGGATAAGAGTTGTAGGCATTTTACCAGCTCCAAAAGAAAAAGTCATGGATACAAATAGAAGGAAGAAAGGGAATAAGAAAAACAGAGGAAGAGTTTCTATAAAAATAACTGCATCTTAAAATAGATATATATGTATTTTTATAACCATATGAAAGGAAGAGATCATGATGGTGGTACTACTAAGATTTAAAGTAAACTCAGGGGGAAAATCACAAACTTTGAAAAAATTGGGCAACATCCAGTATCAAACCTGAACTTCTGGATGGTGATTCTTTTTAAAGTCTTCTCTGCTAGTTCTATTCCTTTTTAGAATTGTATGAAAATATAAAATAATAAGTTGTTTAAAAAATGCATGTCTCACTTTAATTTCCTGTCATAGATTTTATCTAGGGTTTTTCCATTTTTGTTTCAATCAGAAAGAAGATTCCTCTCTGAAAATAGTCTCCTATTAATAAGATTCTGAGTTCTAAACAAACATAAATCATAGAGACCTTCTGCTAGCTCCCTGTAAGACAAAAATAAAAGTCTCTTATGATGTATCTCTTCCCTTTATAAAGCTTAAATTGGATAAAAGGGTTTATTTAACTTAGAGGTTCCATATCATTTTCTTCTCTCTTCTTTTCCTAATTTATAACCCTGCCCTGAAAATCTGGCTGCTCAACTTGCTATTTTTAATGAGAAGGAAATGAAACAAAAGCCCTTACAGTACTGCTCAAATATCTAAAATATTAAACAAAAGTCTATTGACACAGAAAAATGACCAAACAACTGCTAATGATTTTGCTATAATTTCCATATTTTTATCCTATTTTTCCTAAAACACTAGCCAAGTTCCAGGGGATGTTTTGCTTTTCTCACTCTGGCCCCTAAGCCAGTCCTAATGTGCAGCTGCGGCCCATTTTCAGCAGTGTCCACACAGCCTCACCAGCCCTGAGCCCGGGTGCTCCTTCCGTGACTTTTCTGGAACTGGTTTAACCAACATATGAAAATGAAGGCCTCTTGAGGTGGTTGTGAGAGAAGAGGATGGTGGTAGTTTGAAATGGAAAAGAAATCATGTTCAAGTGGGCAATTTTGTGAGACAAAATAGCAAAATAATCTCCTCTCTTCTGTCCATCTGGGTTTATTATTGGCTGACAAATAAAACAGTCTGCCCTGTTAGTCTAGCCAAACACATAATGAAGGGAAATAATATTCTCACGCTTAGAGTCAAAAGGTAATCATGCTACAGCGTCTTAAAACTGGCACCAAGTTACCTTGATTCGGCCGATATATAGAATCTTCCATGTTTCTAACTAAGAAACGTCAATAGGCTCTTGCCTTGAAGCTCTCTTTCCTTCCTTCAAGTGTCTTACATCCTATGTCTAAATATTTTCCTTGCTACTCTTCTACTCAGGAATATTGTGGATAACGGATCATACAGAAACAAACAAACAAACAAAAAACACAGAAGCAATGTATGTGATACTTTGAAATGGAGGCCATTATCACACTACCATTACCTAAGTGTGGCTTAGACCTCACGTTTTGGCTATAACGTTCTTGAGCTGAATCAGTTTCCAATACATTGAACATAAAGGAGAGGAAGTGCATAGAAACCAAGACTGAGCACAAGACTCCCCCCAGTCCCAGCCCTTGTCATCTAACAGTAACAGAGTCACATTAATAGTGTCTTGGGCTATAGCAGCACAGGTCTCCCGGTGCAGCTTTTATGACCTATGTTTGCAAGTCTGTGGATTATAGTCATGTTAATGGCAAACACTTGGTGCCCTCAGAGAAATCTCACATTAATAAAACCTACAAAGCACAGTTCTGTTCCTTTGAAGTTGCTACTAAACATGTAATATTACCTTGTGAAGCATTAGATGAGGAAATGAGCTCGATAAGGACTCTTGCAGTAATAGCTCTAAATTGATTATTTCCTTCCCAAAATAAACTTGCCAGGCAGCCCTGTGGGCTTACTTCCAAAGACATGCTCTCCCCAGGAATCTTATCACAAGGGAAAGAACAGCAAAAACGGAGACACACTGTGATAAGGCACATTCACTAGATATTAATACATTTACGAGATTCAGTCTTTTCTAAGTGAGCCTAAGATCCCTTGAGTGCTGCCATGAATTAAATATTCATTAACTACGTTCTAAACTTGGGAAGAAGAAAGAACAATGTCTTTTAATGTTATTATGTTAAATAACCAAGCACAATAAATCTCTAGTTTAGTATAAAGGAAAGCAAATTCAGCCTGTATGTATTGTAGTATGAAAAATTACATATATAGAAGTCATATAAGAAGAAACATAAAGAACAGCCTTTCAAAAGACATATCCTTGAATTTAACACTAGTTTATTTAGGTGTCATTCCTTTGAATCTTCTGTTTGAAATCAGAGGCGAAAAGTCACATTTGCTGTTAATACATTTTAAAAACTCTTCCTCTAATCTTTTGGGTGTGTATCTTAATAAAAAATAAATATTTCTTTAAAATAAAAAAGAAATAAGCCTATTCAGGAAATAGCATATTCTGCATTCCTTGGACTTCTTAAATCAGTATTAGCCACAAAAGAAAGAAAGAATTTAGGACTGGGAATTCTTGTGGTTTGGGTTTCTATAAAGAAAAGGCCCCTTATTACCCAGAATCACTACCCATAAGGTTAGCTCTGTTTAAGTGCATTGTTGCTACAATTGTTCATAGATTAATGTATAAATATTTATTTATATAATTCAGATTGCCTGATTTTCCAGCTAAATTTATAGTTCCTGCCATATTTAGTCTGGTTCATAATTAAAACCAATTTGCTCTTAGGACATTTAGAGAATTGTTACCCTAATAAAAGAACAGAGTTGAGACCACTGGAATAATTATCACTCTTTTCTTTTCTCAGAAAATGTATTTGTAGCAGTCTAAAAACATCATTTTAATGATGAAAAAAAAATGTTCAAATAAAGTGAACCTAAATCTTAACCCCCACAATTCCCATTTAAACATTGTTTTTTTGAGAGAGAGAGAGAGAGAGAGAGAAAGAGTGTGAGTGGGGAAGGGACAGAGAGAGAGGGAAACACAGAATCCAAAGCAGGCTCTAGGCCGCCAGCACAGAGCTCAACATGGGGCTCAAACCCATGAACTGCGAGATCATGACCAGAGCTGAAGTCGCTCACTTAACTGACTGGGCCACCCAGGCGCCCCCAATTCCCATTTAAAAGACTAACAATTACCATTGCTTTCTCTTCACAGTCTAGTCTGAAGAAGACTTGAGGTCAACTCATGTTTTCTTGCACTATGTAATTTTGGGATTCTTTCTGTAGCCTTTAAAACATATAGGTGACCAAGGTAGTATTTGCTGATTTTGTTATTGTATTAGCTTGCATATGCAGAGGTTCTTTCTTTCCATCTTACTTGCTAGTGCCTATGTGCTCACTGACACACTCCTATTCCCCAGAAGCCTCCCAAACTACCGCTGCCAGAGCTGTCCATCAAAGAAATTCACCATGTGACTTATAAACGATAGTCCAGGGAGATGATTCTGAGAGTGGCAAATTCTCGAGTTCCAAAAGCCTTTAGAGAATTTTGGAGCTGGATAATTATTTGTTGTCAAGAAATCACAATATGTGTTGTAGGATGACCAGCAGAGTCACTAGATGCCGGTAGCACGACTACCACCACTCAATCCTGGCAACCGGAAACACCTGCAGATGTTGTCTAATGGGAGGCAAAAGTGACCCAGGTGAAGGACCGGCTGTGGCCCAGGACTCCCCCTCAAAGGAAAAAGTACATTTGCCAGGTGATCTCAAAGATGGTCTCCAAAATAGAAAGCACATCCCCTTACTAGGAAGCCTCCATCAATAACTAATCGTTTTGAAGGGAATACATAAAAGTATCCTGAGCAGCTTAATATGTAGGAAATATCTATACAAATCCATGCTACAATCTGATATTTAATTCAAATCATTGTAGGTTAAATCTTGCCAGCAATGGGATTCCTTTGTAATTGTAGCCATTCCTTCTAATATCTTAGAGGTAGTCAAGGTATATTATCATCCTTATTTTATAGATGTGGAAAACTAAGTCATTAGCCCAGTTAGCACAGCCAGTAAGTGAAAAAACAGGTATTTAAACCCAGAATTTCTAAGAGTCAATTCAACTCTTCCTAGATTGTCTAGCAAGCAGCAGACATTAAATTTACTTTCATGAGATTATTCATTTAGCAAATATTAACTCAACACCTATTATGTGCCAGTTCACTACTATCAGTGAGTAAAACAGACTAAAATCTCTATCTCCATGAAGCTTTCATTCTAATGTATAAAACAAAATAAATAAGTAAAATGTAAAATATGTTAAGCTGTAATAAGGACTCAGAAGAAAATGATTCTGCAAGGGAAGAAAAGAGAGAAAAAAGACAAAGGGAAGTTGAGGATCGTGTAGAATAGAAAATAACCATGAGCTGAGGAACCAGTCAGACCCAGCACAGGGCTGCCAGTGAGGGTTTTAGTAATATCTTCCTTCATCTCTTTAACAAAGGGTTCTTGAACACTTTAACATGAGCCAGGGACTGTTCTAGGTTTGGTTATTTAGAAATGAACAACTAAATAAATACCTTCCTCAAGGAGCTTTAAATCTTTTGAGGAAGTTAAACAATAAACTAAACAAATAGATATAGATAGATACAGACAGACAGACATTAATGACAGATAGGTTATAGTGGCATTAGATATAAGAAAAATGCTAAGGAGATACATTTAAGCACAGAGGAGGATGGGGGAATATAGGGTCAAGGTTGGCGAATATGAACAAGTTTTTCGGGAAAAATCTTGCTGAGAAAATTAAATTTTAGAAAATAGATGAAGGGGATGAGGGAGACAGGATGAAGGTATCTGAGGAAGAGCTTTTCAGGCAGGAAAGCACAAATGTAAAGGCTCCCAGGACAGACTGTGCCTGGAGTGTGTCAGGAGGTATGAGAAGGCTGAAATTGCCGCAATAGAGAAAAGGGGTCAGAGGGGTGATGAGGGGCCAGATCACTTAAAAGCACTTTCTCTGACTGGGATGTAAAGCCATTGAAAGTTTGGGGTAGAGGAGTGACAAGGTCCACATTAAGTTTTTAGGAGTTGTTCTGTATGCTGTGTTGAGAATAAACTAAAGCAAACTAAGGACAGAGGTAAAGAGGCCAACTAGAAATCTATTGAATGGCACAAGTGAAACTTGATGGTAGCTTAGACCAGTTGGGAAGCAATGGACATGGTGGAATGTTGTTAGGTTATTGATATGCTTTGAAGTTAGAGGCCCAATGATTTGCTAATAAACTGAACAAGAACTAAGTGGGGAAAAAAAAAGAATACCATTAAAATTCTAGGGTTTTTGTTTAGAGCAATTGGAAGATGAAATTGTTTTCACTGAAATGATAAACACAAAGAAGAATATCTGGATGAGGGAATAGTCAGTTTTAGACTTGTTAATTTTGAAATATAAATTATATACCTGGGTGGAAACCCCAAGTAGATTGTTAGATAAATACAAGATGGCCATTTAGAGAAGATATATAGATAGAAGATCTAAAACATTGGGCTTAAGCATGTATAAATGGTCTTAAAAAGCCATGAGAATAAATGATATTTTCAAGAAATGAAGAATAACAGAAAAAAGAACAATGCAAGATGGTACTCTGGGCTCTCTAACATTAAGAGGCTGAAGAGATGGGATAGAAAGGAAAGGAGTCCAAGGAGGAATGGTCAATGAAGTGGGAAGAAAACCAAGAGAATGTGATGTTCTGGAAACCAAAAAGGAGCCAGCAGCATAAAATAAAGATAGAGAAATTGGAGTTGAATTTTAGCCAACTAGAGATCATTTGAGACCTTAACAAAAGCAGTTATGATGAAAGGTTAGGGATAAAAGCATAAAGAGAATAATTTCAAAAGAAAATAAAAGGAAGGAAATTGGAGACAGTGAAAATAGACAAATGAGTCATTTTGCTATAAAAAGAAGGAAATATTGCAATAGCTGAAGGGAAGGGGATTGTGATAATATCTTTGTGTTGTTTCAAGATGAGAGAAATAAGGGAATAGATATGCTTATTGGTATAGATATAGTAGAAAGAGAAAGCAATGATGATGTTAAATAGAAAGGAGATAGTTTTCTGAAATTTTCTGAGCCTTAGTAGCTTAAAGGTGGTGAGATCTGTTGTAGAAGTAGGATTGTTGACTTTGCTGGGGTATGACAGCTCATTCAGAGTGACAGAGAGAAGGCCTGAGTATGGAGGGCAGAGCCAGGTAGAAAGCAAGAGCTGTGATGGGAGTCATAGACCTCTCCTGATTATTTCAGTTGTAAGGGGAATGGCAGGAGGGAGGCAAAGTCATCAGCAGAGCATGAGGCAGGGGAAAAGAAGTGGTATTAGCAAGAGAGAAGAAAGAGAGAAAGAGAGAAGAGAGAAGAAAGCATGAAATCAACATCTAGCAAAATGGGAAAGTAAACCATGTTGGGGAAATATGTGAAGATTGCTGGGCAACTCTAAGAGCTGAGGAGGGCAACCACAAATTAAATGAGATAAGTCATCATGGCTGAAATTTTCTCCGGCCACTTTCAGCCATGTAGAAATAGTTTAAACTTGAATTCAATTGTAAATAGAATGGTAGCCTTAAGAAGTGAATACCAAGATTGGAAGGAGGTTGAAGGTTTAGGCAAGAGAATGTTTAGAATCATGGACTATGGAGTTTTACCTGAGTAAAGAGGAAACTGGGATTTGGTGAGGGGATATCATATAATGAGAAAGAGGCAAGGTCAATTTTTATTTCCCAGTGGAGTCTAAAGACTATTTTCTTGAGTCACATTCTGAAAGACAATAAAACTGAAAAGATAGAAAGAGGTGGTCAGAGAGTGGGATTTGAGATAATGAGATGATAGAGGTATTTCCATTATTAGAAACAACAAGATAAGGTGTATGTCTGTGGGAGAAAGTAGCTGATATAGAATAGAGAAAAGTATCATTGGAGGTGAGGAATCTAAGAGGCATTTGGAAGGATCCTCTAGATGTATTTTCAAACCCCAAGAATTATGATAGGAATGTTATCAGTGAGAGTGATGGTGAGCCAGTCATCAAGGAATAGGTGAGGGAGAATTTGGAAGCAGTGAGTAACTATGTCAAAGAGGTGGTATATCCTGATAGCATAAGAGATAGACCTGGGATGGAGCATGAGAGATAGGAATTATGGAGTCTGTAAATAATGAGGAACAGGGAGAAGGACATCTATCCCTCCTCTAGGCCCAGTGGTACAAAAGGCGTTGACAAAAGTCATCCACTACGTAAGAGTCTACTAAGTGTCCTGTTTAGATTATTCATTACAATAGGTTCTTTTTTTTTTTTAATGTTTATTTTTGAGAGAGAGGGAGAGAGAGTGTGTGTGAGCTGGGGAGGGGGGCTGGGGAGAGACAGAGGGGATGATAGAGGATCTGAAGCAGGCTCTGTGCTCTGACAGCATTGAGCCTGATGCAGGGGTCAAACTCATGAACCATGAGATCGTGACCTGGGCCAAAGTCAGACACTCAACCAACTAGCCACCCAGGTGCCCCTATTCTTAAGCTGCTATGTAAATCCCTTCTCCTTCTCCCTATATATGTTTCACTAAGACTCATGATAATCTATCTTTCTTAGGAATGCTTTATTAGTTGGATTCTTTGGGAAGATATAAAGGTGCCGATGAGTTTCTTGCCTAGTACCAGCTAGAGAAATGCAAGAAGGCATGTCCCTTATAAAAACCAAGGAGAAAATAAAATTCTGGGAATTTTCAGGAGGCATGCTTTGGATTTACAAAAGCAAATCTAGTCACAGGAAGTCAATTTGCTGAAGTCAGTTAGTTGAATGATGACTGGTCAACTATTTTAAAGTTTATTTTATCCCTGCCCTGTCCATCTGCCTCCACAACCTCCACTATTTTTATATATGAAATATAGTTTACAGTTAGCTGCATTTTCAGGTAGGAAAAGATTGTGCACAAAATGGAGAAAGGTAACTTTATTTAAAAAGTAAAAAGTTACCAGTTCATGTACAGGTGCTCAGGCAGGCCTGAAGAAGACCTCAAATTTCAGAAACATCAATGAATTGGAGATTGATCATTTGGTGAACAGGTTTATGGTGAGTTAATCTAGCAGCTGAATTACAAAACCAGATTGGGTGTTGTTACAAGTCTATTTCACTTTTGAGGGTCATGGGTACCTGTACAGACATTACATCAGCTTCCTTATTTTAAGGAGCTTCAAAAAGTGTGTGACCTCCGAAAATACCTAAGTTTTATGGGTGAGATATGAGCACACCAACGCCACCCGCACCTACACTTCCACACACCCTGCCCATCCTAATTTCCTTTTGTTTCTGTTAGTATTGCTGCTGATTCAATTTATATGACCAATTTTTCAATCTTTGGATCTCTCATCACATAGACTGCCCTTTTAATACTTGATCTTTGGCAAAGATGCTTAGCGGATCTAAAAGATAATTTGTACACAAACTGCAACCAAGCTCAGTACCACATGCAGAGAATCATGAGCCAGGTCAAAACTCATCACCATCATTATTGCTGGTTGCACATGTCCCTGTACTATATATATCTCTCTTTACCTTTCAACTTTTCCACTATAGGAAGATAGGGAACAGAGAAAACAGAAAAGCATCCAGGAAGGCTGTTAGAAAATGCTAGGGGCTAGAATGACATTTAGGTCGGGCTGCAATGCATTTTTCTAATATAAAAATCACATATAAAATGACTATATCAAATGCAGTGTTTGCCTCTTCCTTCCTAGGTTTACAGCATCTATAAATTCATATTCAGAACCTAAGTTTATCTTTGGAAAATGGCCAGAATATTTGGTTTTATAGGAAATTGCTGCCTCTTAAACTTATGTATGCCATTAATGAGTCCCTTCCGAGACAAAATCTTCCACACAATAGGCTAAGTGTCATGGCCAGTTTGAGCTACTCTCTCCATTACCATACAATTATGTATTGATAAGATACTCAGTTAGTCTCAATTATCACCCTTGCTGAGTATTCAATTTAAGAATGGGAATTTGTGACAGAAAATTCCCAAAGTTTTCTCTTACCCTTTAACTCTACCCAACCCTTGCTTAAATCCTATATTTATTTTTATTTATTTATTTAAAGATTTATTTATTTTTGTGAGAGATCACCCAATCAGGAAGGGGCAGAGAAAGAGGGGGACAGAAGATCTGAAGTGGGCTCTGCGTTGGCAACAACGAGCCAGATGAGGCGCTTGAACTCAGGAACTGTGAAATCATAACCTGAACCAAAGTCAGATACTCAATCAGCTGAGCCACTCAGGTGCCCCTAATCCAACATTTAAAGAAACAGGGTGCCTAGGTGGCTCAGTCAGCTGAGTATGGGACTTGGGTTCGTCATGGTCTCATGCTTCGTGAGTTTGAGCCTCACATCAGGCTCTCGGCTGTCAGTGCAGGACCCATTTCATATCCTCTGTCCCTGTCTCTCTGACCCTCCCCTGCACTCTCTCTCAAAAATAAATAAACGTTAAAAAAGAGAGAAAGAAGGAAAGGAAGGAAGGAAGGA
>NC_043700.1:94820820-94846169 GCF_006229205.1 Suricata suricatta
GTGTGAGAAAGAGGATGGGACAAGGAGAGAGAAAGAGAAAACAAGAGTTTCTTTGTTATTTGGGGGAAAATAGCCTTTTAGTAAGCCAAGGATGTTACTTGTATACCATTAGAGAAGTATTATCACTTCAATGACAGTATATAAGTACTGTATACTATCACAGTATACAAGTATTGAGAATATGTTGGTTACCAAAAAAATTCAATAAGTGCAACATTTCATGTACAGACTATCTTGTTTTAATCAGGGTCACCCTAAGGCGAACAACCATGCTCATTATCATGTGTCTTTTGCAAGGACTCCGTATCTACCTACGACTCCCACATTCATGGTCTTCTTCCCAGACTCCCCTATCTTGCCTCCGCGAGCTCCTACTGCAAATCGCTCATGAGCTCTCTTGCCATCCTCATCTAGGTGTACATACTCTCTTCTCCTAGTTTCAAAATTTAGCTATTGCCTTCAAATTAATGATAAATGATTCTGTGCTAATGGGCTAAGGTTATGGCTAGGAGAGTCTCAGTTCATTTGTGTATGAAAAGGAGATTTTTAACTATAACTACTTATCACACTGAATGCCAACTCCACTAGATGCATCCTTATTTTTTTAAACAAACATTTTGTAATGCTGCCTTTACTGTTCAAAACTTAAACTCATAGGCAACAAAACTATATACACATATATTAAAAAGTCTATACAATAGATTAAGTATAACATAAAGAAAATAAAAAAGAGAGTCATTTATATAAAACAAAATGTTTCTCTGTGCAAAATTGTGTACTCTAGAAGACACAGTGAGGCAGTCAGCTGTTTGCCCACTGGGTGGAATCACTATGACTGAGGCATCTGTAATTACTGGCCGTTTGAGATGGTTTGCTACCAATGACATTCTTCAACATGGTGAACAACTTAAGTAACGTTTCAAATAAGACAGAGTTCAGTCTTTCTTTGATTTACACAATGGTTGCTGTTGCAGACACACCCAAGAGAGACCCACAGTGAGTCAAGTCCTTCGGTAACTGCTTCCCCTGTAATGAGGAAGGAACCTGTGAGTGACCTGCTTCTTACCAAAAGATTCAACAGAGGCAACAAGATATCAACATGGTGATTATGTCACACCAGGTGGCAACCATGAAGAATTACCATGTAATTAAGAATCCCTAATCAGGGGTGCCTGGCAGAGCACTGAACTCTTGATCTCAGGGTCATAGGTTCGAGCTCCACATTGGGTGTAGCAATCACTTAAAAAAAAATCCCTAATCAGTTGATTTTGAGTTCATCAAAAGAGGAATTATCTTGAGCAGGTCTGACCTCATCAGGGTCTTCTTTACAGAAGAATATAGAGATGGGAAAGACTCAAGCGGAAACCCTCTCTGTTGCTAACCTTGAATCAGGCAGCTAGCTGCCACGACGTTGGCAGCTGCAGGGATATGAATTCTGCCACCAGCTATGTGCACTGGGAGGAAGATCCGATCCTTAGTTGAGACTGCGTCCCAGGTTGACATCTTAATTGCAGCCTTGTGAGACCCTGAGCAGAAGATTCTGCTAAGTGTGCCCAGACTACTGACCCATGACCCCCAGAAACAGTGAGATAATAAATACGTGTTTTAAGCTGCTAAGTGTACGGCAATTTGTTACGCAGCAACAAAAACTAAAAGCTGTTAGATTTTTCATATATTCAAGGTAAAGTAAAAATGAGAAAATTATTCATGTATATATGTGAAAACAGGTTGAGATTCAGATCATTATGAAGTTTTCACCTGGAGTTACAACCAGTGGAACATTTAAATGTCAGTTGGAACATATGACAATTCTTCTATAGATAAATAATCCCTCTCTGCAGGATGTCTAGTATTCCTGGACCCCACCAACTAACTGCCTGTAGTAACCCACCAGTCACTGAAACGTTCCAGCTCCCCACTTTGGAGACTCTTTCCCTACGTAAGACCCAATGGTGTTTAGAAATTAACAGTCTTATTAACTACTAGAGCCAAAGTTATAATTCTAATTTTTAAGCAATGTTCTTCTATATTTTGTAGGGGGGAATAGAGACTGGAACTGTTAAAAACAACTTTAAGAAACTGATAAAAGCACTAGAGCCCTTTCTCTAGGGAAAAAAATGATCACATAAAAGAACATCAAATTTTTACATATGATTGGGGTCTTTTAAAGGACATCTATCTGTTTTTATGAGCTCATTCATGCTCCTTACCCAAAGGGTGGAGATTTCAGGGACAGAACTAGAAGGAAGTAAGGAATGGCAAAAAGACTGGGGAGGTTTTTTGAAAATTAAGGACTTAGAGTCTATGTTCTTAACGAACTCCCTCTAGACAGAGCCCAAGGAGCTCCTAATCAGCCAGCGGCCACCAGTTAATAGAGTTTCCTTTTTCTGGCTGCTTTGCTGCCAGGGAATGATCTAAGAAACTGAGGAAGTTCAAGAAGATTCTTAAAGATAATGAAAGACTAATTACAATCATCTCTGTTTTACCAAAAGTTTAATTAAAAACAGCAATAGAGAAAACATATGTTTCTTATCTTTCTGTTGTTTTGTAATCAGCTACAAAAATGAGAAAGTAGCAGCTCAGAAAATCAAGGAAAGAGATATTTTAAAGAAAGCAATCTGAAATGTAAAGTAAAATCTTTGCTCTATAATTAAGAACACAAAAGGGAAAACAATGAAAATAAACATTAACATTTTTAGAGACCTTCCTTTTTTGTAGCTCATGAATATTTTGCTGCACGTTTACCCTTAATTCTTTGCTCATTTAAATGATCCAATTTTGACTGCAGTGGTATTTGTTCATTATATATCAAGGAAATAAGACTTTTTTCTGGTAATTGTCTCCCTAAAAAATATAATTTGTACTTACAAGGTTGACAATTTTTTGCACTAGACTGAAGCTAATTTTGTTTGAGGAATAGCTTAGTTTAGATTCTCATGGATACTTTATAAATTCTGGGTTCGGGACAGTTAAGACGTTCTTTCTTGCTTTAAAATAATAAACAAGGTTATTATTGTTTTCTTCTAGAATTTTTGTGTTTTTACTTTAGATGTTTAAATATTTGGCATAGGAGAAAAATAAAGATACAGATCTACTTAATTTTTTTCTAAATATTTAGTCACTTTATTATAAATTAAATATCTATAGGTATTTGGGACTGCTCCTGCATAGTGTTCTGTTGCTCTCTATTTATTCAAAAGGATTAAAGTTTTCAATTTTTGTTGCTTTATTATATATGCTTTAGAAACAGTACGTCTGGTTCATCAGTATTAATTATCTATTCTCTTGAACGTACATGCTTGTAAATTTCCCCAGATGAGTTTTACATTAGAACACTACAATATCATATAGACATTATGTTAATAATTGGAATTATATTGAATTTATAAATAAATTAAGTATACTGATATCTTCGTAATACTGTTTCTTCCTATTCAAGGATTTAGAGTATCTTTGTGTTAATTTCAATGATCCATTATGTCTCTCTGAAAAGTTTTTACCTTTATTTCATGGAGGCATTGTACATCTCATATATGGCATATTTCTAGATATTTTCTATTTGAGGTTGAAATGTAAAGGGAGAATTCCTCTACTTTTTCTACTATGCTTTTGTTTGAATATAAAAAACCTCTATTTTTCTTAATTCGCTATATTGAAAATAGCTGCCCTTCTGAAATTTCCTAGTGACTGTTTATTTAACGGATCGTCTTAGATTTTTTTGGTTAACAGTTCAATCCTATAATCTAGAAATAATAATAGCTTACTATATGTCTATTATCTATATCTATATCTATTTGTATCTATCAAACAAGTTAAAATGATGGTTCTTTTAGTGAAATAAGCATTAATTATTAGCTTTCCTTTTGAGGCAAAGCTATTTTTTGTATATTGAAACTATGCCCATTATATTTTTAAATCAGTATATCTAATTGAATAAAATAAGACTTTTTGACAACTATTGACGTATTTTTCTCTTTTTCTTTATTAATATAATGTACTGTTATAAACAATTGCTGGGAAAACAGCTTTGTTTTAATAACATCAGTTTTAGATGAGCACGTTTTAATTACTTATCATTTAATAAACATTGTGTTCTACAAAAGTTAACTCAGAGAAATGTCGGTTATAGAGTCAGCCCTACACAGGCAGGTTCAGCATCATGCATTCATTGAGAATGTAAGTTTAAGTGCTTCAGAACCATCCATGCACACTTCAGGTGCTGTTGTGTCTCTAGTTCTTTGGCTACATATTTCCATGTTTTAAAAGTAGATTCAAAATAAATAATGACAACACAGTAATTATAAAAATGAATTTTTAATTGCTTAAATTATGCCATTCTGTTTGAACACTTTGCATTTTTGTATTTAAAATTTAAAACAATGAAACAGGGTGTGAACTGCCAAGTGTAATATTTATCAGTACAAATAAATGAAAAACTTTACTGAGTTTAAATATCTTTAAACCATTTATTCATTTATTTTTAACTCGTGGGGTTTTTTTGGGGTTTTTGTTTTGTTTTGTTTTGTTTTTTTGTTTTTTTTTGCTTTTAATATCTTTACTGAGGAATAGCTCCCACAACATAAAAATCACCCATTTTAGGGATTCTGGATGATTCCATTGGTTTAAGCATCTGACTTCAGCCTGGGTCTTGATCTCACAGTTTGTGAGTTTGAGCCTCTCATTAGGCTCTCTGCTGTCAACACAGAGCCAGCTTCAGATCCTCTGTTTACCTCTCTCTGCCCCTCCCCTGCTCACTAGCTCTCTTTTTCTCTCAAAAATAAACATTTTTTTAAAATCACTTATTTTAAACAAATAATGTTTTTAAACACATTTAAAGAGTTGTTAATGATATTCTAATAGTGATGTAACAGAACAGATGGTAAGCTACTCTTATGTACTCTTAGGGTGAACATAGCATAATGTGTAAATTTGTCAAATCACTAAGCTGCACACCTGAAACTAATGTAACATCATGGGTCAACTATACTCAAAAATAAATAAATAGGTAGATAAAATAGAAACAAAATTTAAAAAAATAAAGAGTTGTGTAACCATCACCAAAATTGAGTTTCAGAACATTTCCATCAGCCCTAGAAGAAAGATCTTTTGTGCCCATTTGTAATCAATCCTTTCTCGGCTTTAATCCCAGGCTACCACTTTTCTGTTTTTCAACTATATAGATTCGTCTTCACTTTTCTGTTTTTCAACTATGTAGATTTTGGACTTTCATTTAAGTGGAAATATACATTATGTAATAGTTTGCATCTGGCTTCTTTCACTTAGCGTAATGTTTTTGAGGTTTGTCCATGTTGAAACATGTATCAGCACATTGCTCTTTCTTATTGTCAAAAAATATTCCATGTAAGGATATACCACATGCTGTTAACCCATTCAGCAGGGGATGAGATTAGATAGTTTCCAACATGTGGCTGTTATGTTCTTGTGTACAAGTCTTTGGATGGACATGTGTCTTCATTTCTCTTGCAGATATGCCTAGGAGTGGCATTTGTGGGTCATACAGTAAATTTGTTTCACTTTTTAAGGAACTGTGTTGTTTTCAAAGTAACAAATAAAGCACAAAAATAAAATCAGGGTATGACTTAGTTGTTGCTTACTTTTTAGCTTTTACAGATGTTTTGTTTTATAATTCATCTATTAGTTACCAAACCATTGTTTACAGAATTATTTTATGACTGTAACTAAAAGTTCAAGATTGAAATTGCTATGCAACAATGAAACTATTAAATTAATTGTGCTTTTGTCCTTTTTATACTTTTTTTTAAAAACTTTATTTATTTTGAGAGAGAGAGCATGAGAGGGAATTCCAATCAGGCTCCACAGTCAGTGCAGAGGTCAATGTGGGGCTCAAACTCACTAACACATGAGATCATGACCTGAGTCAAAACCAAGAGTTGCAAGCCACCTAACCAACTGAGCCTGCAGGTGCCCCATCCTTTTTTATATTTTATGATTTGTGTGAAAAAATGTTTTACTTCAGATGCCAAATAAGTAGGTATATTTGGCAAACTCGAGTAATTATTTGATGATCAAAAGCTATTTGTTCCAAGGCGCCACTTCTACTCTTGGCAGACTTTGAGCACTGCCAGTTTCTCTTAATGAAAAGGAAAGCAGCGAACTATTAGGAGTCGTGCCAGATATTATGGTAGGGGGTGGGGGTGGGGGGATGGGAATGGCATATTAGAAGGTAAGAAAGACGGAGGGAAAAAAGGA
This sequence comes from Suricata suricatta, assembly GCF_006229205.1. Classification (NCBI taxonomy): domain Eukaryota; kingdom Metazoa; phylum Chordata; class Mammalia; order Carnivora; family Herpestidae; genus Suricata; species Suricata suricatta. Next base: position 94,827,052 of record NC_043700.1, read on the forward strand.
TGTGTGAGGGGAAATGCCAGCTTAAGGAGATGAATCTGGTGGAAGACATTGCCCAGCCCCCGGGAAGTGAAGCCAGCAGACAGCCTCTAGCTGCTGACTCCCAGAGACCTGCCTTAGCCGCCATCACTCCCATTTGGGAGCAGCTGCTGTGATGTCTGGGAGAGTAGGAAATATAAAGGCCTGATTTTCAACCCAACAGGGACAAAGGGCCAACCATTTTGACCCCCCACAAAGAAACTATATGGCAATTTTGACGCTGGGGCACCCTGCCTTCCCCATAACAGCGCTTCACTGTTAACACTTTTTCCTCTGCCTAAACCTGTGCCTCCTGCCGTCTTTAATCCAAACACTGAAACCTGAACTAAATGGGGTCCGGGGTGGGGAGGGTACGTAAGTGAGAGAAACCTTACTCAAAAGTGGCAGGACACTATCTTGATGCAGCAGTCAGCAGAAAATGAAAGTAATTAAAATCAAGGATGATTATGTTGAAAGACCTAATGTACAGCTGTCTGTGTTAGGGTAAGTCATACATACTTGCTATAATCATAAACCTCTAGAACTCTCTTGATTTGATCTTAATGGCAAGGATAATATAAAAATGATAGTATAAAACACCTATATGTTTTTTTCCTGAAAATGAATAACCAAAATGCTACTTGGGAAAGTATTATGTCAGGGTATAAGAAAAGGGAAAGGATGGTGTAAAGATAGAAATACGTATTAGAAAACATTAAAATATAACATTAAGTGTAAATAATTATTTTAATGGTATTATATGAGAATGTACTTTTTAATAATATTTGAAAGAAATGTAATTGAGCCTTCACATATCTTAAAATAAGAAGCTGAATACAAAATCATAGATTATATTATTAAAAGGATGTGGCAGGAGAAAACAGTAGAACATGAAATTATAACTCATAAATCTTCTGAATAATAAAATATAGAATTATATAAATCAAAAACTGGTTTTAAAAAAGAGAAAGTAATAACAGTAGCAGGACACTCCACTATACCTCTCAGTCCTCGTTAAATCCAGCAAAGCAAAAATGAGTAAAGATACAGACAGAGAATCAGGACACTTTGGAAAATAACAGAAAGCAGAACTCAAAACAGTGTAAAAATCAGGGAAAACATTTCTTTCTTTTTTTCCTTAGTCTTTCAAGAGAGGAAGCTTGAAAGAAACAGTGACTCTGATGTCAGAAGAGACCAGACATCTTTACTATTCTACTCTGGAGTTTTCCTAGTGGCTAAGTGCCCTCCTGGCTGCAAGATTAAAATCATACTTTTCGGGGCGCCTGGGCGGCTCAGTCAGTTGAGTGTCAACTTCGGCTTAGGTCATGATCTCACAATCTGTGGGTTCAAGCCTCACATCAAGCTCTCTGCTGAAGCTAGCTCATTAGCCTGAAGCCTGCTTCAGATTCTGCCTCTCCCTCTCTCTCTGGCCCTCCCCTGCTCATGCTGTCTGTCTGTCTGTCTGTCTGTCTGTCTCTCTCTCTCTCTCTCTCTCTCTCTCTCTCAAAAACAAATAAAACATTAAAAAATTGAAAAATAAATAAATAAAATAAAATCATACTATTCATCCACATATGTAGACATGGATGGCAATGTCTTGGAAAAGAAACGGGATAATTAATTCTTTATTCACCTCTCTCTCTCTCTCATTCTCCCTCTCTCTGTCTTTTGACTAAAATAATCTTTAATAATCAAAATAACAACGGCAGATTTCTCTTCAACTTGATCACTCCATGAGCAGACATAATTTTACTATTATACAATGAAAATAAATTAAGTATTCTGCTAATGGAGTTAGGAAAATAAATCAAAATGAACATAAGAAAAGAGAGACTAGAATTAATAAAATCAAAGAAAAAATACTGATATTTTTAGAACTTCAAAACAATAAAATTGATAAATAATCCTCATAGATATTTTTGCTAGAAATAAAACCAATAACAGATAAAACTATCAGTGTAATAAAAATATACAAATAACATAAAATTAGAAACAAAAATGGAGATATAACTGGGCTGTAGAGCATTTTTAGAGTATGAGAAGTATGTAGCAGAATGCATATAATGAAAAAATGCAGAAAAAGATTTCTTATTCTACTTGCAGTTATCAATTTCAAAACACAACAGCAAAAGCCCTAGTGCAACAGAAACTCTTATAAATTTCAGTGAAATGTGGAAAATGGTATAATTACTTTGGAAATCTGGGATATGTGCTAAAGGTGAACATATCCATTCCGAGCAACTCCATGCCGAAGTAGAGAGCTAACAAAAATCTATAGACTAAAATACATATAAAGTATGTTCATAGCAACGTTGTTTGTAGTAGTCCAAAACTGAAAAGAATCCAAATGTCACCTACGATAGAATGGATAATGGTTTATACATAAAATGAAATTCTATACAGCAATTTAAAAGAACAAACAATACTAAGCCTAACAAGAAATTAGAAATATAATGTTCAATAAGAGAAGCCAATCACAGAAGCATGCTCTATGATTCCAGCTATATGATATTTAAAATTAGGCAATCTAGTTTGCAGTAATAAAAACTGCACTACTTAGTATTCGCGCTACAAGGAGGTAATGACCAGAAGGAAGCCTGGGAGAGGCATCGGGGGTGCCGGGGGTGCTCTCTACCCTTATCTGGTCTTTACATGAGTATGCATATTTTTGGTAGAAATTCACTGAGATGTACATTTATTATTTTATACATTTCTCCACATACATTAAACTTTAGTAAAAAAAATTACTTAAAAAAATTTATAAATGACTTGGTTTCAAAATCTTCCACCATTTACTTCATGTGTTGCCCTGAGTAGGATATTTAACCTCTTCAAGCCTCAGTTTCCTGATCTCTGGGATAATAATTGCTCCTTCCTCATGTGGTTGTTATGGGATGTAAATAAGATCATTTATGTAAAATGTTCAGCACAATGTTTGCCATCTAGTGAGCCTTGAATAATTGATATAATTCAAGGTATTGTATTCTTGTATAAGAAGAATTCTTGTACAATTCTCAATTGTATAATTGAGAATTATTAACCATTCATTTATAGATCCTATATGAAAGAAATGGCAATGCATTACTAAAGAACTTAAGTGACTTAAATATTTTCAGAAATTACATTAGATAATATATAGATAGATGTTTATAGATGATATGTAATGTTTGTTTTAAAAAGTTCAGAAATATATAGGAAGTCTTTGTATTTCACAGATGTTAAAATTTCTTATTATGAAATAATACATTGAGTCTATTATTTGATTGAGGTATAAATGACATATAACACTATGTTAGTTATGGGTATACAACATGGTTATGATTCCATTTATTCCAATCTATATTGTGAAGTGATCACCACAATAAGTCTAGTTAATATTCATTACCATACATAACTACATATTCTTTTTTCCTGTGATAAGAACTTTTAAAATCTACTCTCTTAACAACTTCAAAATATATAATACAGTATTATTAATTAGAGTCACCAAGCTGTACAGTTTACCCTCATTGGAATATTATTTTAATATATATTTCAAATGGCCTTTTTCAAGAAGTAAGACAAAATTATTCTCAAATTTATTGAAATGGATGGAAATAACCAATTTATGGTTTTGTGTGACTGGAACCCCACACAAGAATTATATTTGTGATTATTTTCCTGTTTTGTAGTGCCTAGCCCAGTTCCCCAGTAAGTATCTTTCCAATGACCACTGCTGTTGCCCAAGTTCAGATAAACCAGAAACTATATATTGAGATAAGCATTTGGAACTCTGTCTTTCCAAAAATAAAAATCAGATTCTGGCAAAATATAGAAGTTGAATGGGGGACCTTTGAGACAACCTCAATATCGATATCTACAAATCATTATCAAGATTTTAAAAATAATCTCATATGTGAAGGAAATCTGTTTCAAATACAATTACAATTTGTAATGGTAAAAACTTGAAGGCAACCTAAACTTTCAAAAATAGAGGACTTACTTAAATGAATTGTTGTAATCTTTATAATTTACTGTGATTAACATTATTAATGAAATTATTTTAAAATCAGAATTATTGAGCACCTGGGTGACTCAGTCAGTTAAGCATCCAATTCTTGATTTTGGCTCAGGTCATGATCTCATGATCGTGAGATCCAACCCCACGTTGTACTCTGTACTGTCAGCATGAAGCTTCCTTGGGATTCTCTCTCTCCCTGCCTGTCTGCCCCTCTCCCACTGCTCATGTACATGCACTCTCTCTCACGTCTCTCTCACTCTAAGTAAATAAATAAACTTTAAAAAGTTATAACAAATAAAAGAAAATCAGCATTATTTACTAAGCTTGAGAATTGAATGACATGAAAACATTGTGGACATGTCCTCAATAAACAAGGTTAGCAAATTCTAGATATGAAAATATATATTTTGTAAATACATGCAAAAAATAGAAAGATGGAGATTAAGACATAATATAGTAAGATCCTTAAAAGTACTTATTTGTGTGTGGTGGTTGTATGAAGACACTTTTATTTGCATTTTTTTCCTGTTTTCTGAAATGAACATTTATTACTTTAGTAATGAGAAAATCATTTGTTTTACTTTTGCTTTTTATTTATTGTTTAATTTCTATTTTTATAGAGAAATAGCAAGTGAGTGGAGGAAGGGCAGAGAGAGAGAGAGAGAGAGAATCCCAAGTAGGCTGCACAGTACCAGCACAGAGCCTGATTCAGAGTTCAAATCCATGAACCGTGAGATCATGACCTGAATCAAAATCAAGAGTCAGATGCCAAACTGACTGAGCCACCAAAATGTTCTTTTACTAAAGAAAGAGCAGAAAGTGAGGAAAACCACTGAACAACACCAGGCGCTTGCCAGATTGATATCCATTGTGAAGTCTGGTCTTTTTCCTTTTTACCATACTTAACCTGGTCAAGTCATTTAACTTCTGTTTTTATAAATGTAGAATGTCAAGAACATTAAATTAGTTTCTATGTAAGAATGGAATAAATAATTATGTCTTTTAAAGTTTTACATATTGAGAGGCACCTGAGTGGCTCAGTTGGTTGAGCATTGAACTTCGGCTCAGGTCATGATCTCAAGGTTCCTGAGTTCCAGCCCCAGGTCGGCTGTAGACTGACAGCTCAGAGCCTGAACCCTGCTTAGGATTCTATGTCTCCCTCTTTGTCTGCCTTTCCTCTGCTCGTGCTCTCTCTCTCAAAGATAAATAAACATTAAAAAAATAATTTAAAGTTTTACATATTGAAATTAACAAAAGGAGACTAAATGAGACAAATGTGTTGTAAAAGAACTGCAAGGGAAAGTAAAGACAGTTATAAAAGAACACTATAACACATTTTCTTGTACAAGTTTGGGGTCTCATCTGAGATAATACAGCAAGCCAATCACAGAACTGCAATAAAGCCCTTATATTATTAACAGTAACTAATATTTAAATTATTATTTTAATGGGAATGTAATTACAATTTATTTTCAAAATAACTTATTACCTTTTAAAATTATTTTTAATATGCAGTTTTTTCAACCAGTTTCTCAACAAATATTTAAGTGCCTAATGCATGCCGGTTCTAGGTTGTGCATTGAGTCTGCAATGATGAGTGAGTTCAGAGCTCTTCAGAGGATGAGTAATGGAGCCTTATGCCAAACACAGTGGGTGCTCCTGCACATTCTCTCACATCATCTCACAGACACGGGGGTCCACAGCTCCTTGGTGCAGCACATAGAAAGTAAGCAGAGATGTTATAGGAGACTGGGCACTGGCCTTCATCCATTTTCTGGCTTCCATTTAGGATTAACACTAAAACATGCATGACAAATTGACTATAATCTTAATCTTTTTTAAAAATTTTTAAACATTTATTCATTTTTGAGAGACAGAGACAGAGTCTGAGTGGGGGAAGGGTAGACAGAGAGAGAGAGGGAGACACAGAATCTGAAGCAGGCCATCTTAATCTTAGGATATGATTATTTGATTTATTTGATACCCACTTTTAAGCTTCTGTTTTCTGAAACAAGTAAAGTCCTCAATAAATCTTAACACATATTTTTAGTGTGAAATTGTTATTTAATAAAAATATCAAATTTATTGCTCTCCAGTTCAGACCAGTCAAAAAATTATCTTCCTGAATTCTTTCCCCTTTACCAAAGAAGCCTTCAAAAGAACAGAAGAGCATCTTTCTTTGGCTTTTTAAATTTAGGACATGTTATGAGATGATCTTGTGTTTTGACTGTTCCTTCTTATTTTGTAAATAATGGGGAAATAGAAATTGTATTCAACTATAATAATTGTCAATTTATCCATTCCAGAAAGTCTTTACAGACTAAATTACTAAATTATGAATTTGTATTAGTTGGCATTACAATATGCTACTGAAATATTTCTCTATTAGCTCTTACAAGCCTTCCCCAGCACCCATGACTACTGCCCCCAAAGTAGTATAACAACAACAAATAATTACTTCTTCGTTTCCTAAAACCCACTATAAATTGCATATATTTTTCAATAACCTTTACTCACTGGAGAATTAGAGGAGTTAATAAAGCAACATTTAGGCTATGGAGTATTATATCTTCAATAGGGATTATTATTTTGTTATGCTTAATGGCCTTTTTTTTTTTTGGCCAACATGCTTTTAATTTGTCCAATACTGATATTGCTCTATTAGCTTTCTCTAGAAAATATTTTGTATATTTTCCCACTTTTTACTTATTTTTTTTAAATTCTTGACTTTTTTGTGAATTTTATATACAAAGAGTCTTAGATAATACAAATATATAACTTAATTAATAAAGAAAAGATCATTTATAAGTTCATCAGTATTAGGAGTGGAATGTCACCAATACCTGTGCTATCCTCCATGATAACTTTGTCCCCAGTTGCCCCCAACACTGAATTCTGTATCACTCTTTCCCCTGTTCTTTACAGCTTTAGAACACATGCAAATATCCTCAGACAGCATGGTATTTTTGAATTTTATATAACAGGAATTCATACTTTATATTTTCAAGAAAATTGCTTTTCTCCCCATAGTATCATACTATAGATATTTATCCAATGTTAATTGAAAATACTGTTCATCTTATGAATATTTCAAAATTTATTTACCCATTCTACTAACAATGGGTTTAGAGGCCCTTTTTAGAATTTTGCTACCATAAAAAAATGCTACTATGAAATCATGTGATCTCATCTTGTAGTAATGAAGTTCTAGTATCTAAGATCGACCCATAGTAGGTGGCATTTGGACAAAAGGGCTTCTAAGTAGCTTATGGGTGTTGTCTAAATGCAAACTAATGCATTAGTTTCCTGTACCTGCTATAATAAATTAGCACTTAGTGGCTTAGAACAATATGATTTATTATCTTATATTTCTGGAAGTCAGAAGTTCAAAACTGATCTCAGTAACCTAAGGTGTTAGCTGAACTGTGTTCCTTTGTAAAGAATATAATGAGGAATCCATTTTCTTGCCATTCCCGGTTTCTAGAGGCTGCCCACATTTCTTGGTTCATGGCTTGGTTCCTTTTTCAAGCAAGCAATGGCTAGTTGAGACTTTCTCACATCAGATCATTCTGACCCTGATCCTCCTGCTTCTCTCTTCTGCAGTTAGGACCCTGCGATAATATTGGGCCCACCACAATAATCCAGGATAATCTTCCTGGGATTATCACCTGAACAAATTTAGAGAACATTATTCTGCTGCTGACTGTGGAAAATTCCTGAAAGAATTATGAATACAGCTGCAGGATGCAAACTTCAATGAGATTCATAGAAAACCTTCAATGCTGACAAGAGAACAGAATTAAAGTGAAATCAGGCCCCACAGGGTTTATGAAGTGAAGACAAACAGAAAATTTAAAGGTTGTTTTTCAGAGATGCACATCCCCATAATCAGCTATTGTTTCTTTTCAGACATGACTAACAAATCCACTGAGCTGTCTCCACAGAGGTCTGGACTGACACAAATAAAAATCACTGATATGGTTCCAGCCTATGAACAACAAGGTCCTACATTACGTCCCTAAGATAATGAGCCACAGAGCCCATTCAGTTTACACCAGCTCTCAGAGGATGTGCATAGCTCCTGGCCCTACAAATGATCTTCTAATTTCAGGGCAGAATTTTGCCTCATTATGATGTTAAGTCTCCAACCCAAGGGAAACACAGGATATATGCTACATAAACATTTGCTAAATGTGCATGCTCTCTTTCCTCATCAATAGTCAAATTTTCCCACCCTTTTCATCAATATGTATGTAATCCCAGTTCCTGTGATTATAAAAATTTGTTCTCATTTCACTTGGGTGAGACAGAGTTGAGCCAGCTTCCTGTCTCCTCATTTGGCTGCTTCTCGAATAAACCCTTTCCTTGCTGCTTTACTCAATGTCTCAGTGGTTGGCCCTGCTGCATGTTGGGCAAACACATGGGTTCAGTTACAAAAATGTTACCAGTTTAGACACTGAGACCATTCAACATGTAAAGAGGCTTCTGGGCTCCCAACTTTTCTGCAGGCAAGAAACAGGCTTAGAAAACTACTCAGTAGTAAACAAGTGACTTTCCTGGGGTGAAAGAAGGTTACCTTGGACAAGAAAGTCAAGAATCCAGAAGACAAATGAATTCCAGGGAACAAAACTGAGCTTTAGTAAGAAGCATTCTTTGCATCCAGAGTAGAAATCCCTGACAACATATGCTCAGCCAGACTTCAGAGATGCTATGGCCCTGTGACTGCGAGGTGCCTATTTCACCCTGTCTTAAACAGGAGTGTCTCTTATAGTTGTCTTGTTCCTGTTTCACCAACCACTTCATATTAGATGGACAGGAAAGGTCTTTAACTTATAGACCTGGAGATCAAGAGGAGCTACATCTAAGATTTGTCTGGCTCTGGACCTGATGCAATTCACAAAATCATGAACTTCAAGTCTGCTGAGACTTTGGGAACTTGAAAGGGCATAAGTGTATTTTGTATATGGGAGACATAAGAATCACTAGGACCAAAAGGTAGAGTGTGGTTGATTGCTACAGGAATGGTCCCCAAAGCACCACACCTCCCAGTATCCACTTTCTTTATATTTCCCTCCTATATTGACTCTGCACTGAGCTACATGAATTGGTTTGGCCAATGGGATATCACCCAAACATAACATACATAGAAGCATGATAAGCACTTGTATATTAGGATTTGCACTCCTAAAAGATGCTGTCATCATGAGAGAATGCCCTTTCTAGCTTCCTTATAGAAAAGTTCAACCTCTCAGCTTACCCCCCTTATCTCTCAGCTAAATGCCATCAAATAGGTGAGATTAATCAAGACTCGGCAAATTATAGCATTGTGAGAAATTTGTTAAGTTTTTGCCATTTTAAATGACTATCATAGGGTGGTTGTGATACAGCAATAGACAATTGGTACAAGTATACTCACAACATTTAAAAAATCTATTACTACATTACAATATATTCAATGGGATCACTTTCTTTGCTCTTAGATAAAAATTTTACTGAGTCCATGGCTTTTCACCATTTTTTTGATAATTAAGAGTCACATAGTGTCAATTATAATATAAAGTTTTACTCTAAAGTATTAATCAGAATTGTGAATTTTACTTAATGAAAGTGTTCCTCAAGGCAAGGCAAATAAAAGCAAATATGAACTATTGGGACCTCATGAAGATAAAAAGCTTGTGCACAGCGAAGGAAGCAATCAAAAAAACTGTAAGGCAGCCTACAGAATTGGAGAAGGTATTTGCAAATTACAAATCTAATAAAGGGTTAGTATCCAAAATCTATAAAACTCAATATCAAAAATTCAAACCAAGTTAAGAAATGAGCAGATGGCATGAACAGACATTTTCCAAAGAAGACATCCAGATGGCTAACAGACACAGGAAAAGATACTCAACATCACTCATCATCAGGAAAATACAAATCAAAACCACAATGAAATATCACTTCACACCAGTCAGAATGGCTAAAATTAACAACTCAAGAAACAATAAGCATTGGTGAGGAGGCAGAGAAAGGAGAGCCCTCTTACACTGTTGGTCGGAATGTAAACTGGCACAGCCACTCTGGAAAACGGTACGGAGGTTCCTCAAAAAACTAAAATTAGAACTTCACTATAATCCAGAATCTTCATTATTAGGTATTTAGCTAAAGGAAACAAAAATTCAGATTTTAAGGGGTATATACACCCCAATGTTTATAGCAACATTATCAACAATAGCCAAACTATGGAGAGCGTCCAATGTCCACTGGCTGATGAATGAATAAAGAAGATATGAAATACATATAAAATAGAATATAACTCAGCCATTAAAAAATAAAATAAAATGATGCCCTTAGCAATGATGTGGATGGAGTTAGAAAGTATGCTAATCAAGGTAAATGAAATGGAGAAAGACAAATACCATATGACCATATGATTTCATTCATATGTGGAATTTAAGGAACAAAACAGATGACCATATGGGAAGGGCAGGAAAGAGCAGAGGGGGAAACAAACCACAAGAGACTCTTAACATTAAAGAACAAATAAGGTTGATGGAGGGAGGTGGGTGGGGAAGATAGGCTAAATGGGTGATGGGTAATAGGAAGGGTACTTGTGATGAGCACTGAGTGTTGTATATAAGTGATAAAGCACTGAATTCTACTCATATAACCAATATTGCACTGTATGTTGGTTAACTAAAATTTAAATTAAAAAAAGAAAATCTTACTCTTCACCATTTTGACCTGCTTCTTGCTGGCAACCTGGAAGACCAGACTAGGAAGGGGAATGTGGATGCTTAGCACATTTTCTCCTTCTTATCTTTTTTTTAATCTTCAAAATCCATGAGGGGTCGAATGTTGGAGGATGTTCTAATAAGCTTTCTTCCCATTCTCTAGGAATGGCTGTATTTCAAAACTAACTTTGTCTTGTGAAAGAATCTGTGAGAGAATCTCTTTCACTATTTCACTGACCCAGACAGATCCCATTCCACTCCAGATACTCTTTCGATCCTTCCTGCCTCTGTCAAGGATCCAGAGTGCTTACTCTTCCATTGGCCCACATCTACCCTATGAAATCTCTTGCTTCAAAGATTTCCTAGGAGTTAAGCTGATGCCAGGGCATCAACTTTTACTGTTGAGGCCACTTTCCTTTTTCAGTCCCGAATCAGTGTCCAGTCCCATCTCCCATTTGTAGCGAACACGTTTCAAACTCTTTGAGGGTTCCATGAAAAGCAGTTTTGAAAGGAAAGAGTTAGTATCCTACTATTCCTCACCTCTAGAGGAAACTCTTCATAAATATTGTGTCTCTTTTTTGTTCTCTCTCGATTACTTTTATAATCATGGAGTTAGTCCAAGTTAATGGAATCTATTCTTGACCATGTTGTTTTTTTTAATTTAAGTTTATTTATTTATTTTGAGAGGGAGAGAACACACACATATGTGAGAGTGAGAGAGGAGCCGAGAGAGAGAATCCCAAGCAGGCTCTGCACTGTCAGTGTGGAGCCCACTGGGGTTCAAACTCACAAACCATAAGATCATGACCTGAGCCAAAATCAAGGGTCAGGCACATAACCAATTGATCCATCCAGGCACCCCTTGAACATGTGTTTTGTAAACTAAATTAGAAACTAGTGGAGCAAAGAGAAAGCATTGTGACAAATCCAGTCCTCCTTGAGATGGTGTCTACAGTAGCCACAGCCAGTGTCTGAATGTAGCAATGGTTCTGTGTTTGCAGCTGTTTGTAGGTTTGGGGTGTGAATTGCCACTCTTGTGCCCAGAGACAGTAGTGGTGTCCTTAACAGGACCAGTTCTGTGGAGTAATGACTAGCCAAGTGACCTCCAAATCCAGTTCTTCAGCTGTCCTGAACATTCAGCGTGTAACCAAAATAGGAAAAACAAACAAAAGAAAAAAACCTTCTTTCCTTTATCAACCATAATAAATTGATTCTGTTTGCTATTAATAACTATTAATGAAATAAAAATATAGAGGCTCCTTATTTATGTACTCTCTTCATAGAGATGGGATTAGAAAGGGACTCCTGGACAGCTGGAGAAGGGTATAGACATAGCCTACTATAGACTTTCCCTAATTCACTCACATGCTTTGACTTAAGCATTCACTAAATAAGTAGATAGATCTATCTTAATTGTTCAGTTTGTTTCATAATTGTATGTACACATTTATAGCACAACCCGTTTTTAAATTCCTTCTCCAACAGTAAGAAAACTGACTCCCCTCTCCTGATTTGAAGAATTCTCCTTTATACAACCAATCACCCAAATGCAACACCTCTCGTTTCACAGAGATAATCTCACCTTGCTTGGGCTTCAAACTCTCAGACAAGGTAGGTCATCTCCACATGGTCACCTCACTCACGCTTCAGTATCCCAAGCCATGCTTCTCATTTAGATGCTGTCTTCACCGTGCTTGGGTTCTGACACCTTACTCCAGGTCACCTTACTACTTGAATGTTTCGTCACCTTGCCTAGGCTCTGACATTGAATGCTTCGTCACTTTCCCTCTCAGATGCCTCGTCACTCTCCATGAACTCTGGCCTCTGCTCTGGGATCCGATGGCATGACTCTATCTCTGCTGATTTTGATGCTTACTGTGCTCTACCTGACCTAACAGCTTTAGGGTCAATGCTTTCCAGAAAGAAAGGAGGAAGGAAGTGGTCATTTTAGTTTCAATTTGCATTTCCTGGATGACTAGTGATGGTGAGCACCTTTTCATGTTTATTGTCCATGCACACATACTCTTTTATAGAATTCTATTCAAATATTTTACCTATTTTTAAATTGGATTATTTTGTTGATTTTTAAGTGTAGTAATATATTTTGGATACACTCCTTCAGATTACTTGTACTGTTAATATTTTTTTCACCTGTGGCATGTAGGTCTTAAAATCAAATAAGATAAGTTCTCCAGCTTTGTGTTTTCTTTTTCAAGTTTGTCCATGCTATTCTAGATCAGGTCTTACAAGCCACCTCTAATTCCCTTCCATGTGGCCTACTTCATAGGTAGTTCTAAATATGGTTGTTTGCCAATCCAAGACCAGCATAAGAATCTTTCTAGTATGTTGGCAAGACAGAGTGACCTAATCAGGAGATGACATCACCTTTGCCATCTTATATTGGCTAGAAGCTAGCCACAGGTTCTGTCCACAATCAAGGGGAGAGTATGACACAGAGCATAGTATTGAGATCAACTTGTGGTGTGTCTACCACAACATCTTACATTAAGTTAATTTTTGAGCATTGTATGATTTCTGATGCTACAGAAAATGATACTTTTTAAACTTTATTTTTTCTTGTTACAGATATAGAAAAATACCATCATTTTTGTGTATAGAACTTGTATTATGTGAAATTACTATATTCACATGTTAGTTCTAGTACTTTGTTTTATATCTCATAAGGGTTTCTATGTAAGCAATCATGTAATCTGAGAATAACAATAATTTTACTTCTTCTTTTCCTATTGTTATGACCTTTCTTCCTTCCTTCCTTCCTTTCTTTCTTTCTTCCTTCCTTTTTTCCTTTCTTCCTTCCTTCTTTCCTTCCTTCCTTTCTTCCTTCCTTCCTTCCTTCCTTCCTTTCTTCCTTTTCTTGCCCTACTGTACTTTTTAGAACATTTACTGCAATGTTGAATGGAAGTGGTGAGAAGACCTTTGACCTCTTCCTGCTTCTTGGGGAAAACATTTTACAATTTCAACATTAAGTATACGTTAGATGTGGAGTGGTTTTTTGTTGTTTGTTTGTTTTCACAAGTGTCCTTTATCAGGTTGAGGAAACTCCTTTAGCTCCTTCTCTTGTTGACTGAATTTTTTATTGTAAAATTGTTATTGAATTTTGTCAAATCTTTTTTCTGCTCATACTGAATGGAACAATGACAAAACTTCCTTGTTAAAACCTACTCAAACCTATTCATGAGCTACATAAATAATTGTTTTCAGCTACTAAGTTGGGAGTGGCTAATTATGCAGCCTAGATAATTGGAGGGTTTGGGTATGAGAACATGGGTGCTATCATAAAACCCCAAATGTGTGTCTTTGGCTTTGAGGCATGCTATATGAATACTGGAGCTTAGTGTTTCAGGAGAAGCAAAATTAGTATGTTCCAACAACTAATGAAAGCCCAGTGTGGTAACAACAGAGTGGAGTTGTGGGGAGGTAGGGTTGAAGATGGTGTTGGAGAGGTAAGCAAGGGCCAGATAATACAAGGAATTTGAGAAAACGTAGAGTTTGGATTCTATTCTTCTCATAATGGAAAGCCATCAGAAAGGTTTCCCAGTAAACAGAGAACTGATGTGATCTAACTGGAGTTTTGAAAAAGACACTACTAAAGGCCTGCTGTATAAATAATTAGTTATAACAATAGACAAAGGGAGATTAACTAGAAGGCAGTTTTATGTAATCCAGATATGAGACAATGGAATCTTGCATTACTATGTTGATGGAGGAAGAGATGGCAACTTTATTTTAGGGAAGTAAAAGATATAATTTCCTGCATTTTTACTGTTACTCCTCTATTACTCAATATTCTCTTTAGGAATACCCACACAAGTAAACTCTTTAAGACCTCATTAACTAAGGGTGCTTGAGTGTCTCAGTCGGTTAGGCATCCAACTTCAGCTCAGGTCGTGATCTCATGGTTCATGAGTTCGAGCCCTGCATCAGGCTCTGTGCTGACAGTTCAGACCCTGGAGCCTGCTTCAGATTTTTTCTCCCTCTCTCTCTGCCCCTCCCCCCATTTGTGTTCCCTCTCTCTCTCAAAATAATAAGTAAATATTAAAAAGAAAATAAAACCTCATTAACTGACCACCATGTTTTCACTTTTTTTTGCCTAACAGAAAACTCATAGCCAAATTTCTGGCTCAAACTTGGAGGTTATAGCATGTATATCTGTGTAATATGTTCTCCATCACTCTCCCGCATTTCTTGTTTCTACCCTTGTTTTCTCTTCCCTGATTTCTTATTTTGCATTAGATTGTCCATATTCCTAAATGGTTTAAAATTTTCTATAGGATCAGGAGTTATATAAATATATGTATTAAGTAACTCCACATGAGTCTAGACACCAAGGTTGTTTTAATTTTTGGTGAGTAAGTATGAGAGAGAGACTAGGCTGAGATTGGCATGGGCAAGGCTGGATCCAATTGTTTGCCACCTGTTTGCTTGAAATGAGCAGCCCTTTTCACATGGAGACAGCATTGTAGCAAAACATGGCTCTAGACCTGGCAGTAGTCATAAGTTACTATCTTAATGTAGCTTCTCTCCCTTATTTCCTAACCTTCTAGAAACCCTATTAAAAATTAGATCTGGTCTCAGTGTGTGGGAAATTACAGAAAAGGGGATTATCCCAAAAAATAGCAGTGTTTGTTTCTCCAAGACCAAGGCCATGGTCACTCTGGTAATTAATGATGGAAGGCAGTTTTTCCAGGAAAAGATCAGATTCATAAGAGGAACTAGTTGGCTACCTGGAAGAAAAGTAAGGCAAGATGGCAGGAACACGGCAGGTTAATAGTCTGCTTTTGAGCACAGATACAGTCAGAGCCTGAGGAAGTCCAGCTGAGAGACATTTTTCAGCTGAAAACAAAACTGGAAGATGTTCAGATAATATTAATTTTTATTAGACACAAAGAATGAAGACTAGAGAAGGAAGAGGGAGCAAGGAGGAAAGGGAGAATGAGGAAGAAGAGGAGGAGGAGGAGAAAGAGGGGGAGGAGGAGAGAGAAGCAGGTGTAAAACCGTCCCTACTTACCTATTCCACCTCTCTGTATAAGCCCTTTTCTCATTTCTAAATGTTTCTGTGTGGGTATTTTTTTTTCTGTATATTTTTTCCCAAATGAATGCCAGCCTAGATATTTCAGAATGAATTATGGCTCTTTGTGCATTTAAGTCCACCACCCTGTCCTTTTGATTTATAAGTGAAAAACATAGACCTATTTAGAATAGGATGACATGATCACTCCACCCCAAGGTCATTGTTTTTTTCTGAAGAAGCAGCCTTTGATATAAACAAATTTGTAAAGCAAAGCACAGATGCTTTCATGTGCCAGATCCAATGTAGTAATTTAATAGCTATGAGATTATTTAAATAAATAAAGTCTGCAAAAATAGCATTATAAAACCATTAGTTTCAGCATTTGCTTAGAAAGTAACATCGATTCTGACAGACACAACGATCTGGGATTTGTTTGAAAATTATATTCTGTTTCATGGGAAAAACGTTTTGCCTAGTGCCTGCTATAAGCAAAGAAAAAGACATAAGAATTAATGATGATTTATCCATTAATATTACAAATATTCCACAAATATGTACCACATTATTTCTTTACAGTTATGCCTATATTTTTCCTTCTTTACCAGACAGTCCCTTTTCTTCAAAGGAAAGCTCATATTCCAGCACTATCATGACAAGATCTTTATAAAATTTTCAACCCCAACTGAATCGCTTTTTCTCTACTGAGCCCCATCCAATAGAGGACTTATTTATGTACTTTTTCATAGTGTTTACTGTTTATATGAGTTTGTCACTTTTTTCCCCAGTGTTATTGAAAGGTCTGTGATGGTGATATCTGGGTCTTAATAGGTCTTATTGACCTATGTTGAACATAAGCCTGTATGTTATTATAAAAATTAAATGCTATTTTTAAAGTTTTTTTTAAGCTGGAATACCAAGGTATATATTTCATTGTTAAAAATAAATAAAAGTGGTGGTAGATACCAACATACTCAAAGTTATTTGACTTTGGGCCCCTCTCCCCAAAATAGCAATGACAATAATGACATATACTACTTGGTCAGAGCTTACAATGCTGCACAGTTTATATAGGTTAGCTCATTCAGCTCTCAGGGCACTCCATGAGGTGGCCACTGCTAAAATTTTTCTGATTAGTCACACTTGGAAATTTATATAATAATCAGGCAATTTTAAAATTAATTTCTAGTGAAAAATAACTTCAACATGAACTGTAGTCCCCTAAGGTCTGTATGGCATCCTCCTTCCTTAGGTGGACAGCAGGATGACCTGACAGAATGTCCCTATACAGAAAGCCTGAAAGCTGACAAGTGACATGTATGAAACAGAACAAAGACAGATCTAAAATCTAATGGTTAATGGCAACAGGAAGAAAAACTCTGATACATGAGTGACATTAAAGAAAGTCTTACCAAAGAGAGTGGAATATTCAGTCCATTTCTATACATGCCTGTTGATTCCTAAAGTAGAATGGCTTTGCCATTCAATACTTATTATCAGTTAAGAATTTATGAGAAGTGAGTGAGTAACAGAAAAAAAGTCGAAGGAATCTATTTAATAATTAATTTTTAATAACAAAAGCATTCTTAAAGCAATGGAAGTCACATGATAGGGAAAGAGTATCAAGATACTGATGCCAAACTGACATGTACAGAAAAGATAAAAGGAATTACTACTAAGCATTCCTGGCATAGCAGGGCATGGGAGAGAAGAGAGAAAGACACAGGTGTGACAAGTAGTTAAAAGCTGGAGGCGAAAGCCAAGCTACCCAGGGTCAAATTGAGCTACAACTCACTGCCAACATGCTCTTACACAAGTTCCTGAACTTCTGGGGGTCTCTGTTTTCTCATTTGTAAAATGGGAACAATTATAATATCTACCTCTTAAGGTTTCTGTGTGAGGTAAATATGTATAAATTTCTAGGATAATATCTAGAACAGAGTAAGCGCTACATGTTACCTGCTATTTAAATCCTCTCACAGTTTTTAAATGTAGCCATGTTTTCATATAAAAAGTGTGTGTGAAGATATATCTTCAAATACAAAGTAATATGAGAATCTTAAGTTGGTTTTTGCCTTAAATTTCCTAAAGCTTACCACTAGCCATGAAATTATGTCCCTCTCCAAAATAATAAATTTTAAAAAATAAAATAAAGCCTATTCACTATTTTTAAGATTCCCTTTAAGCAAACACTATCCTTTCCTTTCCTAATGAATAGATTTTAAAAGGTGAAACTACAGTTTTAAGCAGGTACTGACTAGCTGTCCAACTTTGACTACGTGAGTACCTTGGCTGGTAGCTAAGCCTGAAATAAATCGCTAACACTCCAGATCTTAGTTGCTGTGGGTGCTTGAAGAGACCCATATGTTTTCTTAAGACCTTTTCTTGACAGTGTTTAATGTTTTTTATTCCCAAATTTAGGATAGTTTAAGATTAATGAACATTCATTCAAATGCCAGAAGAAGGAGCCAGAGTTTAGCAGTTGTCTGGGGTTCCATAACAAACACCACTGACTGGGTGGCGTAAACAACACCAATTTATTTTCTCACAGTTTTGGAGGCTGGAAGTTGGAGATCAAGGTGCTGCCATGGTCACATTTTGCTGAGGGCTGTCTTTCAGCTGGCACGTGTCCTTGCAAGCAATCTGGTGTTGGTGTCTCTTTTTATAAAGGCACTAATCCCATGACTTCATCTAACCCTAATTACCTACTTAAGGCCCCTCTCCAAATATCATTATATCACGGATGTAATAATCTGGGGTGGTAAGCACAAACATTCAGTCCCTACTGGTATAAATCAAGCAGAGATTAGGAGGATTGAAATCATGTTTGATACTGACCTTAGGCTGGTAGACACAGCTTAGTCCTTTTATGTCAATTATTCTGAGAAAGATGGTCTAATTAGCTGACTCTATGTAGTATATTTGATAGAAGGGAAGATAGAAATCATATATTAAAACTCTAGAAACAGATCAGGAAAGCAAATCCTAAAAATGTACTAGGCTCTATCTTTATAGAGATTATTTTGGAAAATATTTCATGTATGTGTACACTAGTGTACATTTATACGTTCAATTTTAGAGTTAAAAAATGCAAGTGCTGCCTATATATGCCTTTTGAAAAATTAGAAAGGAATTTAAGGAACTTAGCTAAACACTGCTATTCAAGTTACTTACAAATTCAAATTACATGAAGTCAAACAAAACCTTTTAAAAATGAAAATATTTTTTTACTTTATAAAGTTTCATATTTTTTTAACATATGCAATTATTTTCCATCCTTTACAATACAGTAGTTGCAATGACACTCCAAACAGAAAAGCAAAGTAAAAAATCAAAACACCAACTTCTGTTTCATGTA